>NW_026570412.1:0-165389 GCF_019649055.1 Paramacrobiotus metropolitanus | reverse complement strand
GAAAAAGTCTCGATAGAAAAAGCGGCAGCATCCCGTTTCGTATGCAAACTCACCAAACTTACTATGAATTCGGAATTCTCTTCAACTTCAATACGAGCGCTGTTTGTGCACGTTGAGGCTTATTTACGAGTACTACTTATTACTACTCCCATCACAATAACAAAACGTTTTATAGGATACGCAATCGGGCGTAGTGTAATGCCTGTCGCAGAGTTTCAATGCTGGTCTATCTGAAAGGGTATTACTTTCTGAATTCCGACGCCGAACAACCGCTTTTGCAATTACCAGCCAAACAAAGTCGTACGATAAAAAAATTAACACAGATTAGCACACGCCTTGATATCCGTACTCGGCAAGCAAACGAATGTCATTTGACGATATCCGAAATGCTGCCAGATGCGGAAACCATAGGCTACCAATGACAATGCGTTAAATGTTATTCTGCACCACTCTTTTTGCATGACGTCGCTGCCAGAAGAACAGATAAATTACAAAATACATATGGCTATCATAATACTATCAATTTATTCACAAACGTTTTTATAAAGAATGTTGTTGCAGTACTGGCCCGATTCTTTTAGGCATAAGTAATAAGTGATTTAATTACGGCGTTAACATTCGCGCTGCCGGGAATTACTTCGATGCAAGACGACTGCTGCCAGCCGGCCGGAGCTATGCTGCTCTGACGGATTTACGGAAAAATATAAAGGCACGTCGCAAACGGGCGTCTTGAAATAGGAGTGAATTCACTTCTGGTAGTAAAGACGCCCCTGTCCGTTGAAGGGGGAACAGCAAACCCTTAGACTACTACGTGACGTGTCTGGGTTCTCGGAAGCGGATATCTCACCGCCATTTTGAAGGACATTAAAAGGTCAAACACCGCCCGCAATGCCGAAAAGCCAACTTTGTTGCTGCCCGAAGGGGTCTGCGAATCCGTTGATCAAGTGTCGGTACGTTTGCAACACAGGTTCATTCCTTAAATGTACAAACAAGCGCTAAATGTCAAAATATATCGCGTTTCGAATTTCTCCATTTTTTTAGGCGTCACTGAGATAGCAGAATATCGCTAAGAGCTATCGGGAAGCCATGAAAGCAGTTCGAGTGTAGATTCCTTCGCTTCTTCGCTACAAACTCTAGCAGAGGTCACATAAAAGTCACTGTAGCTCCAGGTTCTCATCAGTTAATGCATTCCATGTGCGTTTAATTACTGTACTGGAAGCGTACAAAAATAAATCTCTTGCGCGAAAGGTGGAAGCAAGCAAGTATCGGATCAACATGGAACTCATACGGTGCATGTTCATGTAGTGGTTGCGCTGGACAATCGACTCCAGTTGGACTCAATTGGTTTTGTAGAATACGAGCGCGCCGATATGTTGGGAATGTTCTTCGAGAGCGTCAAAGATTCGGAGATAGGTAAAGGGGATCAACTGTTGCCTAAGCTTGGCACGCAAATGCCTATGCCTTCAATTGCCTTGTACAATTCGGAGAATCGCAACGTTTCCCGCACATTCGAGGAGCGCTGGTTGCCGTGAACGGTGAACTTGCCGTGCACGCTTAAGTTTGCGACGAGCAACTTCTGATTCCTTTCAATCAATTTCAGTCTTAATTCCACAGCTGAAAGAAATCGCTGTTGTAAACAACAATATTCACTCGCTTTCTCAACTTTCGTAAACTTTTAATATTACCCAGTCATCTCAACTGAAATTTTTATGCGATTTAACTAAAACGGATCTGCTGGGAAACCCGATTAGCCAAAGTGAATGGGGGAAAATTCAAGCTGAATTTCCGACCGTAAAATTTACATGTGAATGATGTGTTGATGAGACGTCGTCGGATTCTCAATCTTCAGTTAGCATATCTTCAGGTTCTCAGTCTTCGTGAAGTTGGCTAAAATGTCAGGTAGTGTGCAGTACCCATCAAACTTGGACTTCATATTTGTCGTGTTCGTTGCTGTCCTAGCAACTACTGTTTTACTTCCTACGTCTTCCTGTTGTATTCCTGTCATTCTACCTGCTGCGCAGTTGCTGTACACATCATTAATTATGTAGTATTAATTAACTATTAAAGTGTTACTTATACAATACTTCACAATATTTGTGAAGTACATACAACAGTACGGGTTGATACAAGTTGTTAATCACGAGATTATAATATTTATATGCCGATTGTTTCCTGCTTAGCAATACTGTTTCTTCTATGAACCTAGCAGCGTGAATAATTGTCAGTTGAAGAGTTGTCGTTTTGAAGTGAAAGCAATAAAAAGTGTAATATTAAGAATACGACAATATTCAAAATAATATAATTATAAACATCGGGCTATATTTTCTTTATTGCAAGCTTCATGTGTAATCTCGCTAGCTGAGTGAGAGTCAGCCCCGGGAACCAGTCTGTCCTGTTTCGACACGGCAGATGATGAGGTAACAGGAGAAGATACAGGTGAATCCATCAAGCTGTTTGTAAAGAAAAAGGTGAACCAGTGCTAACTGAAACGGTTAACGAAACGGTTAACCGTTTTGTAACCGTCTCGTTAACCGTTAAGGGGTGCTTGCCGAAATGCGGTCATATGTTGCACCTGCGCTGAATTATTCAGACCGCCATTAATTTACTCTGCTAGTATCTTTAAGTAGAATTCCTAAGAACATGGCCTTTCCCCTAAACGACAAGCAATATCAAAGATGGGCAACATCATTCTGCTTTCCAAATTAAATTTGCAGCTAACTTAATCATTACCAAATGAACGCAAGTTCTCACTACCGCAAAGATGCTGCAATGGCTAGCTAACAAAAATCAGCCTGCGTTTGTCCGTCACAACGTTTCGTTTTCCATCAGCTCGATTATGGTTGGGGACCAGAGTATACTGCGTTTGCTGCTCCAGACTCAGTCCAGAGTACTAACAATAAGTTCCGAAGAGTTGTTGTTGCCGTAGTCAATATACAGTCTGTACATGTTCTAGCAGTATGTTGCTCAATAAAATAAAATCATGAATGCCCAAGCATACTAGTGCTACTACAAAGATATTTAGCACGGTGGTGCAAACATTATTACGCTCGCTTGACCTGGCACTTGAAGATACCGCAGACAACAACGAGCAGCAGTATGTCATACAGTACTACTACAGAGTGTAATTCTACCTTCTCTCGAGGACGTCATGACCCTTGACTTGCTTTTTCCAAGGCCAGTAATGGCTCAAGTGGGAAGCGAGGCGGGATTTTTATGTGTTGCCGCCACCTCAAGCATTGGTGCGGCGGATCGTATGGAAGTATCGCACCATAAATTTTTTTTCGCGAACCTATGACGGGCAACACAAGCATCGATTTCGAACCGAAAATTAAGTTCATTAAAAGCTGCTTTGTTTGATACAGATATAATATTACCCGTGACGCCACCGGGCCCGTGGAGTGCAGTTAGCTTTGCAGGGACACTGACGCCAGTTTGTGTCGTCTGCACACCTTCCACCTGAAGCCTGAGCTACATCCGTAACATCTTTGTTGTGTCGCGTATGAAAAATCTGTCTTCGACAGAGCCAAGGCTTTTATTAACCTGCACCGGCCGTCTCCTGCGCCCTTTATTAATTTATTTCAAGACTTCCAGTCAGAAATTTGTTGGTTAAAGATCAAAATCGTTATTTAGCTGGGTAAAAGAGCTCGCGAATAAGACTTGATGCCATCATTGCTGCGCAAAAAATCATGGTCGAGTATGCAAATACGCCCTACAAGTCGTAAAGTGTCGCGTCGCTGTTACAGTTGGGTCATTGGGACATCTCCAGCGATACTGCTATCGCGTATTGGACAAAAATCACCGTCGCTTGCCGATGACTTGACTCGATAAGCGCAATGAATTCCACCAGAGCCACCGAGACTAAGAAACCTCCGGTGGTGGAAACGGCTATTCAAGTTGGTGAGTCGGAACCGGTAACAGATGCAGTTGGAGAAATCTGACCGGACGATTTCGACGGTTACGTAAATAAGTATCACGGCGCAGAGGCGGAGTGATACGGAACGATGCAAGACAAACCACCAAAGTGAAACACCCTCACAATGCAACCTGTCCGTGTTCGCTACAAAAACACCGTAATGGACCTGACCCGTCAGGGTCAGTTGGCTAGAGAAACCAATAAACTAAACCGCTGTTACCGCGTGCTATAAAGCCGAAACACAGCCACAACCTCCAAAATACATATTTATAACCCAAACTTATTATTTTTCAACTTAAGTTTTCCCGAATATTTTACAGCCAACCAACAGCGGTGCAGTTCCGTGTTCCGTATTTGTAATGGTGAAATAAATTTGTTTCTTTTTAACCATTACAATTACATTTCAGGCTGAAAACATCCCATCGCACTACAAAAACAAGGTTGTATATTTCGCTAGTTCCATCTTCGAAAACATTACAAAATTTTTCAGCATCGATGGAAGAAACTCTAACTCCGAATGGTTCAAACCGGACCAGCAAAACATCTGTACAACTACGAAGTACTCTATGTAACAACCTTTGATTCCTCATTATGCTATAATATTCCAATTAATTTTTTAAATGGTGCTGGAGATGCACTTTATTAAAGCTACGGTAGGACAACCGACAAACCAAGAATACCAAAAATGTCACTACGTGGATTCCAGAGCTTTTCAAACACATGCATGATTCCCATAACGAAACGCCGACTTACCAAAATATCACCGTCTCATTAATTGAAATGTCCTATCTGATCGAAAATAACGACAAAGCGTTTAGTTTGAAAGTTGATATCAGTACACGGAATAGAATTGGCGAACAAGATCGAACAAGCCTTAATGAACGCCAGAAGAGAATTGCTTCGTAGTTCGCATTAAGACGGAACTGGATAAAGCGAAATATCCTTATGTCGATACGGTATTGCGCCGACATTTAGCCCTGCCAGGCCAAGTTTGTACAGCTTTCCTTAAATATTCTCATGAATCACCCGTCCCCAAACAAAAGCTTATCAAATTTGTACATGATTCCTGTGGGTGTCCAACATCTTTTGCACTTCAGGTTTCCATGCTGAGAACGTGCGTTGGATTATAGAGGAACAAAAACTAAAAAAGACTAACTAAAAAAAGTGATTCGACCCATCGAACTTTGTGAGATATGCCTCGACCTTGTACAAAGTACGCGCGCTTGTCCCTAGCGACACTGTCCGTATTGTTGCTGACACACAGTGTCAGCAAAATCAGTTGCTATTTTGTCGAGCTACGATTCACGAATAAAGCGGTACTATTGCCACTGTACACATATATCACAAACTTGTTAGCCCCTGGCTACCCAGGAAACGAGTCGAGCAATATTTTTTTGCCACCTAGTAACGGACACTACGTATTTCGGTTTCTCAATAGTTTTCAGCAACACCCACGGAAAAAAATCTGCCGGTCAAAATCACCGCTTAGATCGCTAATGGCATACCAGAACGTGCCGGTTTTGACAGTTCTGGATTCGTTATAAAAATTTAAACTAACAATATTCGAAGATAACAGTGGAACGACGAAACTAAGTATTTAGAATTTAATTCACAACTTCCAAACTTGGCCCGGCAGGGCTGTAATACCGAGAGCCTGAGGGTGTGCAATCGTTTTCTTACCTGCCGTTTCATAGAAATTAAGGGGCTTGATGGCCTCACGTCCGTGGCCACTTTCATTCTCAATCCGTTCCTGCAGATATACAGTAAAGCCGATTACAAAGATCACGCTGCGTATAACAACCACATTTCTTCTACCGCAAAACGGACACAAATCTCGAAATGTTCTGGATCACGATGAAAAAAAGTCCCCTCCCTCTTCGGAATAATGTACCAATGCAATACGTTTACTTATTTCAGTAAATGAGTCTAGGAATATGAGCGAGTAGATCTAAGTTCTAACAATCTGTGCAACTCTGATATCCCAAATTCAGTGAGCCTGATTGGAAATCAGGCTCAACCGCTCAAGTGTACACTATATACAGTCTGTATATACAAGGAAATATGGATTCTGGACGCATTACATATAGCTGCAGCCAGCGTGTTGCCAAGCAACTTTCATTTCATCGAAACGTATACTGTACGTATTTTTGTCAAACGGGCTGCAATGGTTGGAATTTTCATTGCTGTTGCTAACCGCAAGTTATTACCGCAAGTCGTAACAGTTTTCCGTCGCTGCGCAGTGCGGGCGCTGCTTTCCTGTATGCGGCAACTTTTTTTACATCCCAAGTCTTCTATTGTTCTGCAGAAGGTCGTCAGCCCATGCGTGGCCTCGTTAATCACCAAATTAATTTATGACGTTGTACAGGAATCAGTTTGATGCAATGGATGAACAGAGCAGCTAGCACAGGGTCACTGATGTCATTCAGGGACGCGCAGAACGTAACTCATGACACAGTCTACTGAAAAAACAAGCTTGTGACTTATAAGATCTTACGTCGAAGTCGATCGAACCAAACTTTAATTCGGAGAAAAAAGCTTTTTTATTCTTAAACGGGACCGTCGGGACAAAAAAGGAACTGTGCCGATTTCTCGCAGTAGTGGATTAATCGTAAATGCTGCTGTGTGATTCCCTTCCACGATAAAATCTTTCCTTTTCTGTTATAACGGTTGTCATGACCAGCAAAAGCATGGCGATAGTTAGAAATAAGAAAGTCAAACCAGCCGACTGAGCATTTAAAATGTCATCGCACATTTTGACTAGCAGCCGTGGCCCGCGCAACCGACCGACTGGCCCAGCCGTATTCTCCTATCCCGAAAATCTGCGAGGCAGCGTTAAATCTTCCATGAGACGTCGTGAATGAGCCGACACAGACACGGGTGCAGCCGTGTATGGCCGTTGGTACACCTAACCCCCCGCTTCGCTAACTTTGGTAACTGGAGGGCAGCATTCGGCTTATCAGAAGATTCAAGTAAGTCCTATAAGGCTGCCGCATATCGGTTTTCCTAAAGAACGGTCACTTTAACGATCACCGATTTGAGATTTCAAAGCGCGGAAGAACATAGATATATCGCAAAAGCCGTTAGTGCAATTCACGTTTTTAAGGACAGTAATCTGATTGTGATGTCCGGGTTATCGGGATTGGCTAGACATGCTCATGCTCGCTGCTCATGTCCATATGAGCATGGAGTACTTACACCCAGCAAAATGAGCAAATTGTCAGTGTGCCACGTAATTCGTTGTATGGGTAGACCAATGGTTGAAGAGTTATAAGCATTGTGTATACAAATTTCACTAATTTGATAGGGTGCTACTATAGCCACCCCAAACACCCCCGGTTTTCTATCTCTTTTCCACACTCCGTTAGTAATAGGCAGGACACACCACCCGCTTATTCAGGAAAGATGAAAGAAGCATCCAGAAAATCGACGGTTAACTGTAAGCTCGGCGGTCTAACAAACAGTGGTATCATTAACTATCAGTCCAGAAGTCGCTAAGACATTAACAACCGTACAACTTCAAACGGGCAGTAAGATGGGCAAAGCTGTTGGTGTTAAGTGTTGACGATATCGCAAGCAACAAACATTCGGAATAAAAGCGGAAATAACCGACCGAGGTTGCAGAACTGCGGTAGAAATGCTGGACCACGCACACTCAACGAAATTCATGTCAAAGATCCAAACGTTTTAATTGATATTGTCGTTCTGCCCGCTGGAAAGGTCATAAATAACAGAAGTTTATGAATTTCGCTGGCATCGGTCAATTATAAATTTTTTATAAGTCTCGCATTCCTGAAAATGGGCAAACGAAATGGGTGTCTGTAATAAACGGAAACAGGGTGTTCTTAATTAACAGTTACTGGTTGCAAAAAAGAGTACCTGTAAATAACGGGGTGCAAAAGGGATGGCTCTGATAATTTCCAATTTAATATCGCACGCAGAAATCGGCGACGTCCTACGGTGACTCCTACCTCGGTAAACGGAAATCCGCTGACAAAATCTGGTTATTAAAAGCAAATTGCTCACCTCAGCAAATATGCTCCTACTGCTGCTGTTATTACGATAGTTTAAATACATAGTTATGTACGCATAAGCCTGATAAGAGCGACATGACAAATACTACGTACACAATCCACTGCAAAAAATTCGAATTTCGTTAATTAACAGCAGCATCTGCTGTCAGCATCTTGTGATGCGCTCGGTAGTCAACAGGATAGACGGATAGGGACGGATCCTTTAGTAACTGCAGCATAAGGTACTGCAGCCAGCGTGGAAATGTGCGAATTTGGTGCAGCGTTAAACCCAATGAATTTATGGGTGCCTGTACATGCAAGTCGACGTCGGCCGGAATTTGATCGTACCTATTAAAATTAATAAGTTACTCTGTAAAAGAGCTGATAACTTTCTCTTATATTTTCTAGTTTAAATCTTAAAAAAAATGTGCTAAGAAACGTTCTAACAACCAAATTCACATTATTACTTATGAAAAAAGTGCGCTAATGTCCAGCCAATGGCGTCTTCGGAGAGTAGTTTCTTTGCGAGAAACTCTTCGTCTTCGGCTGTAAAAGCCGGCGGCAAGAACAGGCCAAGAAATTCAAAGTCCTGGTAATTGGAGTATGGTGGTGTGGGCAGTTGATTGACCTCGGACGGCCACGCCCCGTTTTCCTCGCGTACCACAAGGCTTTATCGATGAATTTGGTGAGGACAACCTGTCAAATCTAGCAGCTAGGTTTGACGTTAGTCCAGACTCAAGATTATAAATACCACACCGAACATAATAGCGCTAACACACAATGCAAAGACCATCAATGTAAGAAAGGTCACTAAGGTCACATAAGTTAAGGGAAATGGCCCGGTACATGGTATCAAATTTGTGTACATACATGAAAACTTTTAGTTTCGCGCACTCTGTAATGCTAAGTTGGAAATATTTTGCAGAACTCTTGAACTCGCTAATCGGATGAAGTGCCCTCATCTACTTGGCTGGTTTGAAAATGCGTTTGGTTTCTTGGAGCTGGAGTGTCCTTCACCCGATCCAGAACGTGTCGATCCAGAACTCGATGCAGATAGATTATGCAGTCCAGAAATGTTATTCCTGTTTTTATATTGTAATAGAGCTTCAGAAACAATCACCGTGTTTTTCTGGCGGATTTACTTTAGTTCAAATATAACTGCTGTGCTGCATTGGATTTGCTCGCAAGTTGTAATTACCTATACTAAACTACGAATAAGGCATACCACCGTAAAACAACCGTAGAATATCCCCACCGTATCACGACCATAGTTACCACAGCGCTGCACTACCGCTGCCAATTACGATGGTCGCACTACGGTTCGTTTCAACGATCATGTTACTACAGCGGAAGCGAAGAAACCCCGAGTGTCGCTTCAACGAAGCAATGCACCGTCGTTTCTTCGCCGCACGAGGGTCGTTTTGCAACACTCGTGCCACCGTAGAAACATAGCTCAGTTTTGGCGTTGGGCTGTCATCTAGTTTCGTTGTACTTTTAAAGTTTCGTTTGCAGACTGAGAAGTGTTTTCACCCTTTTTTAAGCCGTATTACAAATGGGGAGGACATCTTTTCCGAACCTGCAGGGGTTGCCCATTTGTGCACTCACTGACTCGCGCGTCCGTATTTCAGGAATCCATGATAGTCTCCACGCACCCTGGCGTTCCAGGGAGCTAGAGTTAGTGATATTTTTAAATGGCTTCCGATCAGTCGGCCAGTAGCGATAATTTTGCTGTTGCTTCTAAGGTTGTGAAGCAATGTAAACGATAAAGTTTTCCAGTGACATGCGCTAAAACCTGATACATGCTAAAGCCTAAAACAATATCGATCTAGTAAATATCTAGGAAATCTTCTTCTCCTTGCACGGTATAGCTGTCAGGCAAATTTGTTACCAAAACTTTTTAGTTACGGGTTGTCGTGCACGGTTACGTCTTTTCAAATTACTAAACCTACTTGTCGGCATATATCAGTAATTAGTTAGGAATGAGCGCCGAAGCGCTTGTGATTACTGTATTAGTTCAGCGCTTTTTATAAAATAGTGGCCTTGAAAAAAGTAAAACAAATTTCCAAAGTGGTATTAAGTATGGATTACTGAAAGACCGATCAGTTTGTACTGTATCTGCACTACAGAGTAGGTGTTTGCTATAAGTTTCATACTGTAGCGCGGCCATAAGTTTGATACTTTTAGCTGTAAGCTGACGCCAGTACAGTACTTAATCCGCTGTTTTCGGCGACTGGCTGCGTAAACGATTTAAAATAAAAAAGCGGCTATGGTTTCACTTCTTAATTTTAAGGCGGACATACGGTATCTCTCAAAATGAAAGGTTTTCTGATAAATAAGATAACAGGGTAATAATTCAAGAAAAAGCTGATCAACAAGCTGCAGCTACAAATGAAACTGCTCTGAATATACTCTGCAGGGTGTCTCCATTTAATTGTGAAGATTTAATGAAGAATTTCCGTAAGTAAAAACACCACTAAATTTGTAGGAAAATCGGATAAAAAAGACGACGACCTGTTCAGAAAGCTGGATAAAGCAAAGGGCACGTGGAACAAGGCCTGCAATAAGGCTGGAAATTCCTGGGATAAGGTATGGTTGCGCCCTTCTTAACATTATCGTTAACATGCTGGATCGCGTATGCCTCTTGATCCATAGGACTGCCGGGAGGTACTGCAGAAGATGGCACAAGAGAGAGACAACGCCCACCGTAAGTAGCATTTCCCGGTCATAGATTTCTTTATGCTCTCCTTGTGTAAATTTACTGCCGATGCTTAAAGGTGGTCGAGACACTGCAGAACCAGATGACGGAACGCAATAACATCATCGAAAACCAGAAGGTCATAGTGGATAATCTGCAGGATATCCTGCAGGACATCGATGTCCTCAGCACCAAAAACCGCGAAATCGGCGAGCTAGAGCAAAAGGTCGCGAACAACGATACGCACTCCCAAAACGATCAGCAGACGATCCGAGACCAGCAGCGGACGATCCAGGAGCGGGACCAGCGTCTGCGCGAGTTGGAAACACGTTTGGTGGAAGAGCAGCGCCGCGGTGCGGAAATCATTATTGAAAACAACAAGTGGACGCACATCTCCACCGCGTTCCATGGATTCTTTGCCCAGCATGGCGATATAGCGGTTGCACTGCTGGTAGGTGGTCTGCGCAACTTTGCCGAGTAGACCGCAACGGAATATTGCTTTTCCAGGGGGTGAATGCGGTGCCTGGAAGTGGAATCCCAGCGGCTGGAGAGCCTGCTGATATCTCTACCCAGTACGCGTAAATTTTTACTAAAGCGCATTTACGTATTACATTATCATTATTACTATTGTATTAGTTTCGAAAATCAGTCAAACTTCCGCGGCAGTTTCAACTAGAGAATTACAAGAGGTGGGAAGAGCCAAAAGTTACCGCCGTAAGGTGGTGAAAATAGACGAAAGCAGTGTAACAAATTTTAAACCTAAGCGGTGCGAATAGGCAAAACGTAGTGAAAGGCGGGGACAGTAGCCAAAGGCGGTGTCAGTGTGGTGAGAACAGCCATTTCCTGTACATGCATTTTAGTGATTTTTCTGCTGTTATGTCTAGCTCTTCCTCGAATTGTAGATATGGCACAGTTCGTACACGTCTATTTTCTGGTGCGCGATTTGAGCTCGTAGTACTGTAGCCTAAGTAGCCAACTGAAGTCCTCAGTGTAGAAATCAGCACTAGGAGCAGTTTGCATAGTCCATGCAGTCTCTGTAGTCCACGTAGTCTCGTGTAGTCCATGTAGTCCATGTAATCTCGGTAGTACACGTAGTCTCTAGTCCATGTAGTCCTTGTAGTCCACGTAGTCTCGTGTAGTCCATGTAGTCTCGGTAGTCCACGTAGTCTCGTGTAGTCCATGTAGTCCATGTAGTCGCGTGTAGTCCATGTTGTCTCCGTAGTCCACGTAGTCTCGTGTAGTCCATGTAGTCTCGTGTAGTCCACGTAGTCTCTGTAGTCCACGTAGTCTCGTGTAGTCCATGTGTTCTCTGTAGTCCATGTAGTCTCGTGTAGTCCATGTAGTCTCGGTAGTCCTCGTAGTCTCGTGTAGTCCATGTGTTCTCTGTAGCCCATGTAGTCTCGTGTAGTCCATGTAGTCTCCGTAGTCCATGTAGTCTCGTGTAGTCCATGTAGTCCCCGTAATCCACGTAGTCTCGTGTAGTCCATGTAGTCTCTGTAGTCCATGTGGTCTCGTGTAGTCCATGTGGTCTCCGTAGTCCTCGTAGTCTCGTGTAGTCCATGTAGTCTCCGTAGTCCACGTAGTCTCGTGTAGTACATGTAGTCTCTGTAGTCCATGTAGTCTCGTGTAGTCCATGTAGTCTCGGTAGTCCTTGTAGTCTCGTGTAATCCACGTAGTCTCTGTAGTCCACGTAGTCTCGTGTAGTCCATGTATTCTCTGTAGTCCATGTAGTCTCATGTAGTCCATGTAGTCTCCCTAGTCCTCGTAGTCTCGTGTAGTCCATGTAGTCCTCGTAATCCACGTAGTCTCGTGTAGTCCATGTAGTCTCCGTAGTCCACGTATTCTCGTGTAGTACATGTAGTCTCGGTAGTCAGGAAAAATGAGTAAAATTCTGTACGTACGCAGAATTTGTTTATTATTGGCCGAAC
This sequence comes from Paramacrobiotus metropolitanus, assembly GCF_019649055.1. Taxonomy (NCBI): domain Eukaryota; kingdom Metazoa; phylum Tardigrada; class Eutardigrada; order Parachela; family Macrobiotidae; genus Paramacrobiotus; species Paramacrobiotus metropolitanus. The sequence continues at coordinate 152,843 of NW_026570412.1, read as the reverse complement.
GTAACCGACCCATCTCTGTCGGCATTGGCCGGGGGGCCACTGACGGTTGCAGAGCGACCAAAACCGGATCCACTGCCCGCTTATAAAAAGCTGCCAGCCGGATCACAACTTCCAGTGCCTCGCAGTGCCTCGCAGCTAAACGTAGAATTCGTTTTCTATTTTTAGCAATAGTAAAAAGTTTTTTTTTTTGTAATTGCATTACCGCACAACCGCAGTCCAGTATGCCTACCAAAGAGCAGTTGAACGAACGCTATACAGTTCCGGGTTTGCGTTACGAACTGCAGCAGCTGGGTATCGTGGACCTCGCCGGCAGTAAGGAGGAGCTGCTTGATAGACTTGTTGACGCGTTGAAGGAACGGGAGGAGAGCAACTTTCCAGATGAAAGCCATGCAGCAGCAGATAACGCGCCAGCGGGTCGTAAGCTGGAGGACCTGGGCATTTCGGCAGCGACAGTCAAATCCCTGAAAGACGAGGGATTTAGCAGTGCAGAGGATCTGCGGAAGATGCGCGAATCGGACCTGAAGGAGTACGTCAAGAAGGGTATGGATTTCTGCACCCTGCGGAATTTCCTGTTCCCGGAGAAGCCAAGCGACGACCTGCGCCATGTCCTGGATCACAAAGCAGCGCAGAAGCGAGCGGTGGACCAGGACGCCACGACCCCTCGAAGTGAAACCCGCAAGAAGCAACACACCGAAGACGACGACAGTTCTGGTGAGTCAACCGATAGCGAAGACGACGAAGATGACCTTTTGTCAAAGTTAACAGTAAAAGCAAGAAACTTACCGCGTGCGCATACCTTCGTGTATCCGAAAGGTCAATTTAAAAAGAAGAAAAAGAATCTAGTGGCAACAGATTTAACTTGTAATGAACTTTTCTTGGGTAACTTGCGGTTGTCGGCATTGTTGGCTAAAGATGTGCAGGGCAAATACGCAGACGCACTACGCGAATTCTTGCAGTATCAGCAGTTTCTGGCAGGCAGACGGTGTCGGTATGAGGACGAAGCAATCGTTCTCTTCGACAACGAAATGCGCAGCTTTGCAAGAGATGAAAAATTTGCACTTACTGACAAAAGCGAGCAGCTTGCTATTGCAGACAACAACCTGAACGCAGACACTCGGCGTACGGACGCCTTTCGACGCATCGGCAACACGCAGCAGAACCGGCCCTTTCGTGGCCGCGGACAACAGCAGCACACCGGATTCGCTACGCACCCGGCATTCCAGACTCTCAATTGTTGCCTGGATTACAACCGCACGACTTGCGCAAGAGGCGACAGCTGCCGATACCGGCACGTGTGCGGATACTGTGGAGGCAAGCACCGCGCCGTCAACTGCAACTCGAACCAGGCCGGAAGCAGCGGACGTTAGCGACATCATTGGCAGTGCACGTGTTACTAACCGGCAACCTTGTAATAGCATAGCAGAGCACAGCAGCATTCATTTGGCAGATGATATCAAATGTTTTGATTTTATTTCGGTTAAATGTATTTCTCATGGAAAAGGTTACAATGTTAATGGTGTTAATTACCTCCCTGACGAAGACTTACTGCAACGCTGTTCGTTAACTCGTAATGTGCAGTTTTGGATAGCTGAACTTTCGGATGACACGGATTTGCATTTTTTAATAAACGGCATTTGTTACGGTTTTCAACTTGTTCCGGATATGGATGCAGTTTTACCCGCAGAGGGAAAAAATTATAGCAGCGCACTTAATAATGAGACAAAGCCATTGCTTGACCGGCTTTTCGCAGAAGAATTATTAGCAGGCAGAATTTCTGAGCAGGATACGAAACCGCATCGCATACAGGCCATTGGGGCAGTAGCAAAATCCGGGTCACTCACTCCCAGGCCCATTACTGATTGTTCGAGACCTTTTGAAAATTCTCTCAATTCGTACATTGAACCGGAATCTTTTAAATTTGATACGGTTCAAGATGTTATCGACGTTAGCAGCAGTAATTGTTTTTTCGCAGTCGTGGACATAAAGTCGGCATACCGGCACGTGCCGGTATATCCACCGCACAGGCAGTTACAAGGTTTCAAATGGGGCTTTGGAAACGAACCAGAAAAATACTTTGTTGATAATTTTTTATGTTTTGGACTGGCTAACGCTCCCGCAATTTTTCAACGAATATCTAGCGCAGTAGCAAGAAAGATGAGGAAACTGGGGTTTCACTGCATCTGTTACTTGGACGATTTTATTTTGATAGCGAAAACGTATGAGCAGTGCGCAGAAGCACAGAAACAACTTTTGCGGTTGTTAGTGTGCTTGGGTTTTGCAGTAAAATGGGAAAAAGTCATCAGCCCCACGCAGCGCATCCAGTTTTTGGGTCTGACATTGGACTCGCAGTTGCAGTGCATTATTTTGCCGCAGGAAAAATTGAGTAAGTTAGCAGAAGCAGCATTGCATTTTGCAGCACGGAAGAAGGTCTCAAAAAGAGAACTGCAGGCGTTGATTGGACACATGTCCTTTGCATCTCGGGCAATCGCAGGTGCGGCTACATTCACGCGGTACTTCATCGACATAATGATGAGCCTAAAGGCACCGTCGCATCTTGCGCGAGTCACCCGCCCAATGCAGTGTGCATTAAATTGGTGGGCGAGCTTCGCAGCAGCAGTAAACGGCAGAGTGCAGTGGCCAGTTGCAGTGGCCAACCGCCCCCGAGCAGTTATACACACGGACGCTTCGTTTAGCGGTTTTGGAGCAACCATGGATAACCACTGGATGGCAGGCTGTTGGAAAGCAGGTTACCAGTTGCCTGGCGGACTAAAAGCACTAAGCGGAAACTGGATTGCAACTCCTGCAGTTGACAGCACACTACAAGAAAACATAAACTTTCTTGAGCTTATCGCAGCGTGCTTGCCCATATTAATATGGGCACCGATTTTGATTGGCAGACGCGTGGTAGTCACATCCGACAATAGCTCAACCGTTGCTTTCATTTGTCGTGGTACGACCAAGAACAGTGCGGCGTTGCAGTGGCTTAAACTTTTATTTTATGTGTCCCTGAAGTATGACCTTTCGGTTACGGCAGTGCATTGTCCAGGAATCACAAACGTGGCAGCTGATTCCCTTAGCAGAATAACAACGGATAGCAGCCATTTTGACAGATTTCTTTCCGTTTTTCGCAGTTTTCCCGGGGAAAGGCTACCGGAAACAACGAGCACCTCGTATCCCAGAAGCGGAACTGGAGAAACAGCTGAAAGACTTGCGGAAAGCTGGCACAGCAGTTTCATCGCAGCGAACACGTCGTTCCCAGTGGAGCAGGTTTAAGCAGTTTTGCAGTGCATATAAGCTTCAAGCAGTCCCGGCTTCGCCGCATACAATTTGTTTGTACATTACGGAATTGTCTCGCAGCTCACTGCAGTACTCAACGATAATAAACTACGTTGCAAGTTTGGCATCGTTTCATCATTTCCATGACACGGTAGCACCGGATCTGTCGCATTTTACAATAAAAGAAGCCCTTGCTGGAGCGCAGAAGCAGTGTGAGGAGCTGCCTCATAGACGTAAGGGAATTAGTCCGGAAACATTGGTCGCAATTCGAAGGCACTTGCGAGTCATACCTGAAGCAGCGCGAAGAACGTTTTGGGCAGCGTGTTTACTAGCATTTTTCTCGCTTTTTAGGAGTTCAAATTTATTTTGCTCCAGCAGTAGCAGCAATCGGCATGTGTTAGTAAAACATTTGAGTCGGACCTCTTCGGGGTATAAGATCACCGCACCCGCGCTAAAATCCAATCGCTATAAGAATGCGTTCGTGGAAGTCATCATACCGGAAATCGCACACGCAAAGGAACTGTGTCCGGTGGAAGCCATCAAAAGCATGCTTGCACAAAGTCGTGCTAAGGAAAGCGATCACCTTCTCTCCTTCCGCAGTAATAACGTCCTCAAAAGCTTCACGGCCAAGCAGTTTAACAACTACCTCAAAAAGGTAGTACGCAGAGCAGGTTTTGACGCATCGCGTATCTCGACGCACTCATTTCGCCGTGGAGGGGCGACTCTGGCAGCATCAATTGGAGCGTCGGCAGAAGTTGTGAAAGCACAAGGTAATTGGCGCAGCAGTTGTTATCAGAAGTACATTACTCTGGATAACGAGCGCAGACACGAGTTTGCAGCAATTATGGCATCGTACGCATACCAGCAGTGAGGCGTAGAGGTTTGGGGGTTTGGAGGCTTACCTGCGTGCGTGCAGGCGTTGATGTTCTGTTTACGTTGTACCGGCAGACAGATTCGTTTGCCAGGGATTTTGTGAATTAAAATCCACCCCCCCATGCACCTGCTGTTGTTCGCCTTTCCGTCCTAGTAGTCGGCAATAATGAGTAAAATTCTGTACGTACGCAGAATTTGTTTATTATTGGCCGAACGTAACCGACCCATCTCTGTCGGCATTGGCCGGGGGGCCACTGACGGTTGCAGAGCGACCAAAACCGGATCCACTGCCCGCTTATAAAAAGCTGCCAGCCGGATCACAACTTCCAGTGCCTCGCAGCTAAACGTAGAATTCGTTTTCCCCGCCCGCCCACCGCCATCTGCAGGAGTAACGGGAGGATACCGACCACGGATGGATCTCCTTCGCATTGAAAGATTTGCATTAGAGATTTGTTTTGACTTTTGTCGTAGAACTGATGTTCTTGTGGCTTACCGGCCTGCGTGCAGGCGTTTATGTTTTGTGTGTTCGTTGTTGTAGAACTGATGTTCTTGTGAGGCTTACCTGCGTGCGTGCAGGCGTTGATGTTCTGTTTACGTTGTACCGGCAGACAGATTCGTTTGCCAGGGATTTTGTGAATTAAAATCCACCCCCCCATGCACCTGCTGTTGTTCGCCTTTCCGTCCTAGTAGTCGGCAATAATAGTTTATTTCGATAGCCAAAAGAAATATTCTCCGTAGAAAATCGAAATAAATTTTGGGTTTGCCGTGTTGTTACTGAACGAATTTTTTGTTTTTAGCAGAGTAGGTTCAGATTTATGATAGCAAAAGCCGTTCACTGAAATCGCGTTTGTATAAGGACAGAAGTTTGTGTCGGAAAAAAATGGTTATCCTATCTTTGAAGAACATACTAGCACCGGAAGAGATATAAGATATGTTTGTCGTTCAACGATATGCTAGGGAGTTACAATTTCAACTTATTGGCGCTTCTCAAAATTTAAGCGCCAGTTGCTATTAAAATAGATCTCACCGATCAGCTCTCTCTGAACAATTGACGGATTGACTATATAAAAACTATCATGGCATTTTGCAAACAACTCGTGAAGCGTAAACCCTTGTGTTGTTGGCTAACCTCTTTTTGTTTTACCACACAAATATTGTCTTCTGCCATGTCACCAGTGGCAAGTGCGCCCGGGATAAATGTGTTATGACGTAATTAAGTGCCTTGTCGTTGTCCGCGTGAATAGGGTTGTATTTGGACTTTGAATTGAAATAAAATTAGAAATTTTCGTCACATTGGTGATTGGTGCACCGGAAGGCAAATAATCTGAACGATTATTTCGGGGATATGCCGTTATTACGTGGGTGCCATTATTTTTACAACTAAACAGTTCAAAGTGCCGTTAGTTTTCAAAGCAAGACCGCGCCACGCTCTGTCGAAACTGACCACGGTAGTCGGTGTAATTGTATGGCATATAACTACGTGCAGTCGCAAAAAATGCATACAAAACATGTAGCAGTGCTACAACCACACTTGGAGCACCTATACATTTACTTGCCAAAAACGACACGCCATTTTCTTGTATAGTTATAGAGTTTTATGTCTAAATGTTTGAATTTTATTGTTTTACGTTTTGTTTCTTTTTTTATCGTTAATCATGTACTTTTGTACTAACTACTCGTGCAAGCTCATTGCTTTTGACATTTATTAACGGCCCGCTATGCGGCGTTATTGGAGGGTATTTTAATTTACCATCTTTGAAAAAAACCGCGCTTATGACGGGGGTATCACAAATTTGGTAATTAAAGTAGTTGCAGTCATAATAACACAGCATATTGCTATTTCTTCGTCATAGGCTGCAAAAACGCATATTTTACTCGCCAATATTTATACTTCCTGGGAGCATACAAAAATCTACCGTGACAGATTGCAAATACGTGCGCTGAATTCAAAAGTAAGTCACGCCTTATTGTTTGCAAACAAGCGCTTGTTACCAAAATATGTTTGCGCGACCGCACAAACGCTAGGGATGACTTATCACGGTCACAGTAGTTTTGCTTTTTTGCTATTTCATTTTTGCTTAGTAAGAAGCGGGCTTTGTATTTCAATCAATTGGGCACCGGCTTTTCTTTTGTTACACTGCAGAGAAAATTGATTACCTTATTTATATCGGGTACAGCGCGCTAGATTTTGCGTCGCAACTGCGTGAAGGAGCCGAGTAGACCTGAGCAGTTAATTTGAGCTATTTAACTAAACGCGAGTTATTTTTCAGTTCTTGAGTTATAACAACACTTAAAAGTGACTTGCTAGGCAGAAAACTTACCGAACTAAACTCTCATAAAAATGATACATACTGTGTGCGGTAGCGTAATCCTCGGTATAACTTAAAACTCGGTTTTCTTGCATAAATATCTTCTTGCATTAATAAATGACAATTAACAACGTTAATTGATGTTAATGTTAGCTGGAGGATGTGTGCTCCCGCTTTTTCCCTTTTCGCCGTGTGTAGGCAGCTACCTGTGTTGGTGGCGCTGCGAGTCGCTTTGGCCGCTTAGATCAAAGTAGCCGACGGTACTCACGCGCCTGCTTTTTGCTCTCGGCACTGTTTTGTGCCCGCGTTGGGTACTGCATCTGTGGCCGATGTTCTTTGCATTTCTTGTTCGGGTGCGCGCGACTGATGTTGTTCTTTACCACCCGCCACACCTGCTGTTTGTGCTGCTGTTATTTCGCGTTGCTCAATAAAGGGGCCTTCGGTTGCGCAGGGGACTGTTCGCTCTCTTCCGCCGACCCCGGTCGGCCGGCTTCCCGCTGACCCACGGTCACCAACACAGCCGATCACGAGAGTACCAGCCGCCCAGCAGCCGGGACTCCAGCGCTCCCAGTGGATTCCGGAAGCGGTAACATTAGCTCGCACGCTCCTGTAACTCTTAACCTTACTATGAGTAAATTTTACAATTGCCTAAGTCTGGAACCGAGAAAAACAACGCGTAACACTGGTGATAAGTCATTGTCATTAACAGTTCAATGACCAACTATTGAAAATCAAAAGTGACCAGTTGTTGCAAAATATCAGCATTACTCTTTTTTCTAACAAGTGAAAGGAATGTAGCGTAGATATACATTCAAGTCAAAAAATATATAAAGACAAACGCGAAGCAGCGCACTCGGGCATTTCCACTTAGTTCATAAAAGTGTTTCCCTATACAGTAGAGCCCTGCAACGGACTGGGAAATCCGATCCACTCCGAACCCACTCCGATTTTCGGACCGGATTGGACGGATTTCAATCTGGAAAATTCGGAGTTGGAGTGGTTTCGGAGTTTATGTGCACCTGATCGGATCGGGTTCGGATGCAATCAAGACTCCGAATAATCCGTAATTAAATAAATTTTATTAATTAATTTTTATTGAATTTCACCGGCCTTCAAAACAAAAATTTTCGTCAGCTTCGCGCGATGCTTCCATTTGCGCTTAATTAATTTGCACCGAAGTACCTGCTTTTGTCTGGTTGACTGTTGTTAATTCTCTTTCACTTCCTTTTATTAATTCTCCTGACACTTTTTAATATTTAGAGTGTTTTACGATTGTTATGATGTTGTTATTTGTTATTGTCTTATCAAATAATTTTAGTATAACTACTACAGTACGGTTAAAGTTTAAACGGACCACATGTGTTGTGCAGCTCAGTCAGTTTCACTAGGCACCGGCTTCCCATTTTTATTTGCAGCACTTGTATTCTTGTAATTGGATTAATACTGGAGATCAAGATAACAATAATAATATATTCTAATTATACATACTATTATTATATATAATAATATATAATAATATCAACTTACACTAAGGAATGCACGAAACTACCATTTATTTTAGTTCCGGACGTTTAGAAACATCCCTCCCTCTAAATTTCTGTCCCTATTTTTGAACCTGGCTAATACGTGGGTAATCCGTGGCCTGAACCGTATACAACAAAAATATCTGATACAGATTTCTGACAGTGAGGATAGATAACTAACCTCTCCAGTTGCTTCAACACTGTAGTGCTAAAAAACAAAATTCACCTAAAAAATTTGTATATATAAATCCTCTAGCTTAACCTTTATTATGCCCAAGAAACTTGTACCTGTGAATTCTGAAGTCTTTTGGCTACCGACAACATGGCTAAAATTTTTTGAATACCATGTTACGGTACTTCGGCATTAAAATTTTTAACTACTTCGGCATTAAAATTTTTTTAATGTGGGGATGTGTAATAAAATTAAGCAATATTCGTTTGGAAAATTTTTTGGATCGGATCGGAGTGGGTTCGGATTGGCCAAAAAATTTTTCGGATCGGATTGGTCGGAGTACGATTTTTAGAATTCGGAGTCGGACTGGGTTCGGATAAAATTTTTTAAGTTTGGATCGGACTGGACGCAATTTTGTACTCCGCTGCAGGGCACTACTATACAGTAATATATATGCTCATGTTGTCTAAGTCGCTCTAAAGTACATCTACCGGTATATTTATTCAGCGGCACGCTTGCAGGCAGGACTAATGCATGGCTGTACCAAGAAGTTTTACTTCTTTAGAGAACATCATGGAAAAACGTTTCACAATACACAGTATCAGAGCACGTTTTTAAAAGGGAATGCATAATTCTGGACGTATGAATAAAACCGACTTCTTAAATCCGCGACTTAGTAAACCGACCATAGAAATACAGAACCCATTTAATAAGTCAAACCTAACTCTAAAAAAAGTAACATTTTGTTGTCCGAAAATAAAAGAATACAATCGAAGAAACGAGCAAAATATAGAAAAGTTTAATTTTACGTTATTAATCGTACTCATACAGTACAGCCCATCAACGTTCGAGCAACGACCGGCATGCATTTCTTCACGGCAGAATATCGATGATCTTTGAAGCCACTACACCGCACGTTTCCCAGATTTCAGCCCGTTGGGTTCACTGGCTCATCACGCATGCGTTGCATATTCGGTTGCGAGCATTGCTTCTCGCTGGCCCGTTTTTTTCATGCTCGTCTTGACATGCAATGTGATAACGCTTTATGCAGTTGCTGCAATCAACTGTTTTTCCAAACCGATCTCTCCGCAAGCCTCGCAAGCAGCTGAAGTGACCTTTGTCTGCTTTTTGTTGACCACTCCGCTGGTTCCTGGAACTATCGCTTCGGGAAAACGCAGTTGTCCTAGATCATTTTAAGAAAAAATTACGAGAATGAAAATTTGCATTACGAGCGAACCAGGTTCCGTAATTTGCGGATACAACCAAACACTGAATGAAGCAAATCTGCTAACAACAAGGCATTCGAAAATGCCATGTTGAACATCAGCCACAAGCGGTTATTTCAAAAATGTTCATTCAGGTTATTATTAGAATTAAAGCTGTAGCGAGTGTGACAATTCAAATATTGACGAAGTTACAATCCGAACTAATGTTCTTTTTCAGTTAATTTTTTCTTAACAGCCTTTGGCGATGCCGGTTTCTATTTTTTCTTTAACCGGCTACAAATGCATCCGTATTACAATGTTCACCCCTCGTAATATTTTGCATTTTAGGAACTCATTCGACAAAAAGCGCGGAGACGTCGATTATGCAGAAGTGACTTGTTTTGTTATTATTACTATTCCAAAGGGCAAACTAACAAAAGATACCTAAGAAACCTAAAAAACCTAAGAAACCTAAGAAACCCAAGAAACCACAGTGTAACACAATTTTACTTATAAATTTACAACAGCCAGAAGTTATCGTCGAGATTTGAGCCATGTGAAATATTCCAGTTCCGTCCTGAATGTAGTAACATCACTTTTTCCTTTATTACTGAACCCATGGACCTTTGCTACGCTTTGGCAAATTATTGAATTTCCTTCTGACCTTTTAATTTTCAGAAGCGAGTCGCTGAGTCAAGCCTACCTGATAACCATTGAATGGCTATACAAACATCTGCAGTTGCTGCCAAAAGCAGACTGGCCAAAATACTTTTTATGCTACGACAACATGTAAGACTTACGTTTCTTGTTCGACCAAAGGTTCAGCTGTAATAATTTGTCTTACTGATACATCTGATTAGGTGTAATTTCTGTCGACTTAAAGCCTTAAAAGAGCCACTGGATGCAATATTTTCGCCAGATTACTCCAACATGCTTGATGTCATAATAAAATGATTGATGGCCTTCACATAAAAAACCATCGCCAGGACAGCTGTAAGGAACTATATAATCCGGAAAACTTCAGCTTATACCATCCGCATGTGACTAAACCTAACCCAATCGCGGCTGAGCAAGCCTTTTCCTGGCTTGGCAAATACAAAAAAGCAAGCAAACAGCATGCCAAAAATCAATTAAAATTTTTTTCTGCACAGAGTTATTCTAAGACGCAATGCTTATTTGAAAGAATGCAGAGAATCGAGAAAAGCACCGGTTGTTTGTTCTACCCGTTCACCGGCTGAAAGACTTGGATATTGAAATTTCGTTTGTAATACCCCCATGATGTTAATTTAAGGCGTGATTTTGAGAGTCATCGGCCAAAATATCATTTAACGAATCAGATTATCTTACCGCTAAAAAATTAAAGTTTGATATAACAAAACGCAACCTGAGGTACTGTATTCAGCGAGCACTTGCTGATTCAAAACAGGGCTTTGCTTGTGAAATTTAACCGCATCAACTGATTTACCCACAGAAAACTGATGAATGACATATAAAACGGAAACTGTTGTGCAAACGGAAGTTGTTGCGCTTGGCCGAGAAAAACAGGGCCACGGCAACAGAATATAGAAAAAATCAAAATACGTGAGGAAACAGTAACGTACTGCGAAACTAACAAGACTGTCTGGACTAGCAAGACTACGGAGACTACCGAGCCTACGTGGACTACCGAGACTGCGTGGACTACAGAGACTACAGTAAACTACCCAGACTACGTGGACTACCAAGATTACATGGACTAAGTGAGACTACGTGGACTACCGAGACTACATGGACTACACTAGACTACGTGGACTACCGAGACTACATGGACTACCGAGGCTACGTGGACTACGAGACTACATGGACTACCGAGACTACATGGACTACAGAGACTACAGTAAACTATCCAGACTACATGGACTATACGAGACTACGTGGACTACCGAGACTATGTGGGCTACCAGGACTACCCAGACTACTGAGACTACGGGAATTATCGAGACTACGTGGGCTACCGGGACTACGCAGACAACCGAGACTACAGTAGGCTACCGAGACTACATGCACTACCAAGACTACAGAGGACTAAGGTGACTTCCTCGATTGCTTCTGAAGCCCAGACTAATTTTCTTGCATATGACTACGATTGACTACTGGGCCTGCGGGGCTACAGCTAAAACTGCGATCCAAAAAATAGGCGTGTACGAACTAGGCCATAGGTGTCGAATTGGTGACGTTTAGCGCAAGACTGTTTAAGCAACGCCGATAACTTGCGAAGCTACCGTAAGGCATGCGCGCATCAAGCAAAGTGCTGCATATCCAGGTTGAATTGAGGTGTACAGATACGCACATATCCAAGTGTCTTTATCCGCTATGCGCGAGACGGTGTATCGTGTACGCATACTTAACTCCTGCATTTGTTTGCTCTTCTTTTTGCTAAATTCAAATCTTTTAAGCGCATAGTACTGTCGTGCAATAAAAATACAGAATGAAAGAGGTTGTGCGGTGGGAATAATGCACTTCCCGGACCACGACCAGTCGGGGAATAGAGCGACTCTTAATCTCAACTTCTTATGTATTTCATGGAGCGAAAGGTTAAGGATGTTGATGTACAAGTATGAGATGATATGCAAGGATGAAGAAGAGGATCCGGAACCCGAAAGCCTGCTGAAAGAGAAGACACGAAAGGAAACACAAGGGATGCGTGAAGTTATACGTTACCTGTCCGACGCTAGATGGTAGCCGAAGCGTATGAGTATGACAAATCCATCAACCTGGCGCTACAGGGCATGAAGATCGAAGGGACCGAAAGGTCAAGGCGAACAAGTGGGATCAAGTGGGTAGCCTGTTACGTCACGAGACTATCCGAAGATGATAATGCACGTCGACGAAGTAGAGGAATGACCCCTGACAATAGGTGAAAGGTCACCCAGAGGTCAGTTTGAACAGCCTCACTTGGAAAGAGAAGACCAGAGCAAAAGCCTGAAGTTAATCAGATCGAGTAACAAGACTCTACTTTTGTTGGGATTACAACTCTTGACATTTCTGTGGGCGACGAGCGCCTTATATAGCCCTGGGCACCGCAAGTGCTGGCTCTTCGTACGCGCAGGTACGGGTCTGAGAACAATAGGGATTTAGAAACTAGCCAATAAGAGACATCTGAGGACACGTGGACTAATCACACCGCTGCATCACTACACGTGGACAAATGAGAACATGAGGTCAACTAATACACTAGAACAATAGGTTGAGCTACGTCATCGAAGCGCGGTCACGTCGAAATGGCAAGTCGCGGTCAAAGTTCTCTGCTGGGGATTTCTGAGAAGTCGAAGTAGAGACTCGGGGTCAGGACTCGCGTAGAAGTTGTAGTAAAGCCTAAGCCTTAGTTGTAGGGGTAGAAGTAGTAAAGTAGTACCGATGTGTACTAAGGGACGCCAGTACACGTCACCCCCGCAAACGAGATTTCTCTGGATCGTAGTGGAACAAAAGTGAAGCTCTGCGGAACGACGTGGAACGAAGAGGAAGGAACATAGGGACATAGGAAAAAGTAACATCTGCTCCATCCACATAGTGCGTGCAACATCTAGCACTATCGCCAAATTCCATCCCGACTATCCGGTGCCATCAAAAGTAAGTAACATCGCTTGATCCGGTAAGTTGTTAGTGAGTTTGAATGATATAGGTCATCGGATCCTGGAGCGTAACTGGCAATCCGGAAGTCCAAGGAAGTGGAAAGGCGGAGAGCAGGAACGTCCATGAGATCCAAGGTGTTATCGTATTAAAAAGATGTTGAAAGATGTGTTGTTGTTTATAGCATTAAGTGCTTTAAGACTGATCATTTAAATGTTATTCCGTATTGAAAGTGGATGTATGAGACGACTGACAACCGTTATACTACGAATAACTAATAAAAATTAAAGGATTAAAAGACTGGCTGCAACAAGGAAAGTTATATCTGCGCTAAGCCGTGAAACGTGGTAGAAAGCGAACCATCAGACATTATACTACGAAAGCTAGTTAAAAAGAAAAAGCTAGAAATCATACTGCACTGATAAGGAAGACTAGTTTAGACTAAGTTCAGACGATACGCAATGCAAAACGCTTAGACTGACAACATACTACGAAAATTAACAAAAACTGAAAATTCTAAAGCTGCTGACTCTGATAAAGTGTACGATCTGTGCATCATTCTATTCTACAAAGCACTCCACAACGCACTGTGCTGGAATGGGAACTGAGACACTACACTACGACTGTTAACAAAAATACAGGTTCTACTGGACATGCTGCGAAAGCTTATCTGCTAATTCAATGCTGTCTGTACGTGAAAGCAGAGCTGATTGATGGACTGAAAGTCATAATACTACGAAAATTAACAAAAACTGAAGCCAACTGCTATACTGCTGCTGAAAATGAAGAGTAAATCTGTACTTAAGATGCAATGATAAAAGATCTACAAGCGATTAAAGCCGAAACACTACGATAAACCACAAAATTAAAGACTGTTGAAAATCATACTGCAAAGGTAATATCGAAAAACAAGGTAAAAAGTTCAAAATTTAAACGCAACAGAGTTATTACTAATAATAGACGATATAGATACTGTCTGGATTTGCTGGATCTTAAGCCGTCTAACTACGAACATTCAACGAAAAAGAAGTTTTACTGCTACATGCACCAAAATCTGAGTCTTATAAGCTTATAACTGGATGATGAGAAACACATACTAAAGCCGAAATTCTCCGCTGATTCACAAAAATAAAGTTCTACCGCCAACATACTGCAAATACACTGGTTTTAACTGCTACAGAAGATTAAGAAGGCATCGATATGGATATAAAGACCGCTAAGCTACGAAATTCGACAAAAACACTGAAATTCGACTACAAACTGCGCAGACTGAAGTTTTTAGAAAAGGCGCTAAAATAATCCTGCAACACTGCCGTCATAAAGCTCATACCCTACGAAATCTCGACAAAAAGATAATTGCTGCGAAACTGGCCATCTGCATTAGCTCTAACGCACTGTTGGTTAAAGAAAACCGTTACACGTCGCGCTGACTCACATGCCGATAAACTACAGGAATTACTAAAAATACTGCTGAAATGCTAAATACCGCAAGAATTTACATAAGACTTTACACACATCCATCTGTATAGACAACACAAAGCCGATTAACTACGAACTACCGATACCGAAAATATTAACCAAACACATACCGCATATATAGTTATCTGAAGGTGTTAAAAGTTTTAAGGGCCAACGGGGGGCGCCAAGACTCATTAGGTTTTAAGATGTTGTTAAGATATATAAGATGTTATTATGGTGTTACAAAAAAGGAAATTTCAACTACTGCATATCAACATTTAAGGAATCTTACTCAATGCTCAATTTTATCTACACCCACAAGCCGAACTACTACGAAGTACTGCAAAAACTAAAATCGAAATTCTCATACCGCATACAGTTATTAGGAAAGGTTCTGGTACGATATCCTTGCATACACGAACACTACTCTACGATACTCCGATACTGCTAAAAGTTACTACTAACACGCCGCTAAAGGTAAAAAGGTACTGAAAATTCTGCATTTTATAAAGATTAAAGCGAATATCACATATGCTGGAGTAAGCTTTTAATGACCGCCGATACAGTGATATAAAACCATTACACTACGAAATTCAACAAAAATTAATACCGAAAATCACATACTGCACTGCTAATAACGCTTCCTTGATTAAACTGGTTGATATTCCATTTGAAACACTGGACTACGAGTTACGGATACCGAAATGAGAATTACTGCACACAGCGCTGAATATCAAAATTCGAAAACTGACAGATTGTTAAAACAAATGCAAGAGAATAGTGCGGATTGGTGACACCGATAAGCGCTAACACTATTACCGCATATCGTTGATGTTGTTATCGTTAAGAGCAAAAATACTGAGTTATTACCGCAAAAAGTTATTTCAAAATTCTACTGACCAAAACTCTATTTGGAGCTTATTAGCAACAAGCGCGTAATACTGGAAACAACTGTTGATTTAAACCGCTGCAACCGGAGGAGCACCGTTCTCATAGAGCCATTCTACTACGAACAATCACGAAAATTACTACTACCAATTTCATGCTGCAACCATAATTATTTCTGAAACGGGATTGGGAGGGTGGGAACGCACAAAAATACTACACCGCTATCAATTTTCTGAGAAAAAGGAAAATTCAACTGCCTACTGATATTATTCATAAAGCTGGAACAAGTTCAACGTTCAAGATCAACTTCCATACAGCATTCGAGCTGGACACCACACTACGAATTCCTACACTGACAAAGTTAACACTGCTCATACTGCAAAAATGATACTAAAAACTGAAGTTTTACCGATTATTCTGCAAGCAATACTATTTGCTGCTCAATACACTCAAAATGACCACTTGTGTGTTATTAGCTCTCACTCACACTACGAAAATCCACATACTACTGTACCACGACTATAAACTGCTTCTGACAAATAAGCCAATACCCACTACAAAAGCTAATATCTATGCAAAAATTACTAACCCATATAGATAATTCAACAAAAAAGAAAGTTTCACTGGCATAAGCCTTAATTTATCAAAGCGTGCTACAAACACAGGATGAACATTTCGTACGAAGTACACGCCGTAACACTACGATATTCGGTATTCACACCGCAACGTAGACATGCCGCTGTTGAACAAATACACTAATACTGTACTGCTGAAAGATAAGTTCGATAATACTAGCGTCAGATTTTTTAAGTTCGATAATACTAGCGTCAGTTTTGACGAGTCAATTGATTACTAATAACCCACTATGATGAGGTAAGTACGCAAAAACTGAAAAAGTTAAGTTCTAGGAATATTGCATAAATCTGAATACAAGGTTATTTTCGCCGTTATACAAGGTTATTATCTGTCCACTATTCGGCAATATACTGAGGTGTTATTATACCAGTATCTTATAAGCCGCAACACTACAAATCGCCACAAAAATACAAGTTCCAAATCTCATGCCGCAAACAAATACTACATAAATTCATAATGCAAAAAGCTATTTCCGAAAAACTAATCTGTAATCCGTTATTGCTAACTGGTTTTCATCTGCCAAATTACAATGAATATCCCTACAGCTATGATACTACATGATTTCACAAAAAGTTAATTTCAAAACCGCATATCGCCTATTATTGTTAAGAAATCTCTTAGCTAGAGTGAGTCAATTGATGAACTACAGAGCTAGAATGCCGCTACTGCATCTGCCGAAAATACTACAAGGCCTTCACACTACGAAATTCCACGAAAAATAAAACTCAAATTCTCATACCGCAATGCTAATAAATCTATAGCACACCCAAAATTGACTGAAGAGGGTAAATGCCGACCGCTACCGAAACATTCTTAGTCTTACTAGCCGTAATTCTACGAAAATCCACAAAAAATTGAGGTTCAAACTACACACCGCAAAATCAAATTTCTGAAATAGTACTGTAATACTTCAACACGCTGACGTATTTACACTGCTAGGCTATACGAACTCATACTATTACTCAACAGCCCATTTACTACGAAGTGATACGAAAAATAAAATTTCCGATCACATACTGCAAAATCATATTTCACAAGCTATAGTAATACTGAGAAATAGCACCCGTTAATTCCGCTAACATTGCCCATAAACCGTGATCACTGAGCCAATGTACTACGAAATTCTACATTGCCTAAAATCTTACCGAATCATACCGCACAGTTAAAATACGATGGAAAATGTCCTATAACTCCAAAGTTACTGCTCCAGTTACTTCAGTTTCTTCTATGTTCACACTTCCATACTTCATACATCATCCATACACCGAACGTTTATTCAACACACGACTGAACTGAGAACTTGACTGACTTCCGCGAACGTATAAACAGCAAAAATTGAGAACATATAAACGCGAAAAGAAATTGACAATACACCGCAAAATCATGACAAAAAATGCCAACGTACGAAGTTACAAACCATGACATCACTGAGGTTTACAGGCTGACTGCAAAGAATTATCAACAGAATTATTACGACGATGAGCTCTAGGATCAGGAGCGACAAGGTTATCTGAAGACTGAACACGAAGACGACTGCGCTGCACATCAGGATATGAGGAACGAGACTGCAAACCGGATAAATCATTACGTTTAGCATCCGCCGCCATACAAGCTCGCTCAGCTGACTGTTTACGACGTTCTTCCTCTGCGTTACGCTGAAAAATATCCGAAGGATTGATTGAAGGATATTGAGGTCTTCCATCACCATTCATAGGAACATACGCGATACCAGGAACCACAACTGAAGGTTCATTCACCACAGCATTCTGAGAAGGTTCTGCCGCAACATTTCCGCCATTCATCGCATTCTGGACGTTGTTCGCAACTTGAGCTACGACTTCAGGATTCACCACGTTGCCAACCGCCACAGGATTCTGATCGTTCACACCAACAACACCATTCGCATTACCGACATTCTGACCTTGCTGCTGAGGAACGATGTTCTCTTCGTTAATGTCCATTTCCTCATTCGCCACAGGCTGATTCAACTGTAAAGCCGCCATGTTCTGCTGGACAACTTCCGCATTCTGAGCTTGCCAACCAGGATTATTGACAACAGGCATAACCGCTCCAACAATAGGTACATTTTCCGGAACAACCAACTGAACACCGTTAACACCGTTTCCGCCATTATTTGCCAAAGGATACTGAGGATTTCGCTGCCACTGCTGAGCATTATTCTGATACCCGTTATAACCTCTTCCACGATAACCACCACGAGAATAAGGACGATAACAATTTATACGCCGATTATTGCCACGACCACGATAATTTCCGCGATTACCATACTGATGACCGTTACTACACAAAGCATCTACCATGTAATTAAAAGCTGCGTTAAGATCCATAACTACCAAGCAAAAATGACAAGGAAATAAAAGTAAAAGGTCGCAATAAAATCTCCGAATAAAAATGAAAAGTGAATTCAAAGTTCTCAAACCACACACTGAAATCTGACTGCAAAACTCCAACCGCTTTAGCGCTAACACGCTCACGAATTTTAATGACTGAACAACCATACATCCGCAATTCGTACTTGCATCACACAGATTACACAGATCAACAAATAAAAAGTGAAATACGTCATAGTACACCGATCCGTACGACCAGGGTAAAAACTAGAAAATACCGCGAAAAGCACTGACACAAAAATACTACCG
The DNA here is from genome assembly GCF_019649055.1 of Paramacrobiotus metropolitanus. NCBI lineage: Eukaryota > Metazoa > Tardigrada > Eutardigrada > Parachela > Macrobiotidae > Paramacrobiotus > Paramacrobiotus metropolitanus. Next base: position 134,234 of record NW_026570412.1, on the reverse strand, counting down.
TTCCTGTACGACGACTGCAAATAACAAAAGACAATTTCCGCGTAGTTACCGTAATACTACACACCATTCCAAGTAAAAACACAACAAATACGAACCGACAACAAAAGAGTTCACAAAGTTCGCTGCTTCTTACGACGCTGAACAGGGATTTCAGGGGAAGATTCACGCGACAACACAACTGAAGGAATTTCAACAATTTCAGGACTGATTTCCCGATGCCTCTTCCGCACTGCTGCTGGGGAAGGTTTATCGACATGCTGCGAATGCAATAACCCGCCATTGTACATCATCCGCGTGGGAAAGTCGACGACGCTGTCATTTCTCCGATGCAACTGCGCAATCAAGTTTAGACTCTCAATCGAATCAGGATGAGCAAATAAATACTGGGTTTTAAGATATCGGTTCCGTTCTTTGGACATATTACGCACAAAATGGTTTAACTTCTTCACACTGATAAGTTTTCCGGCATGGTACAACTTGCCATTCAAAAACAAACGAGTTCCAGGATGAAGGACTATGTTACCTTTGTCATCACGTTTAGGAGGAGTTTTCTCGTGATACACCATAGGTTGCTCTTCAAATTCCGAACTGCGATCTGACTCTACTTCAACATTCACATCCGCTAATTAGCTAATCTCTCTGCTGTGTTAGGTAAAGGACCAGTTGAACACGACGCATAATTCATCTTCGTCATCATATGTTTCGCTGGGAGTAGATATCAAGGTCGTAAAACTCTCAGTATCAGTCGTAGAGATCACCTTATAACGTTTCCCATCTTCTTGAAAACAATCGAACATTTCCGCTGATTTCTCGAGACCTGCACTGGAGTTGCCGCTGTGCACACTCTCAACAACTGCTACGTCACTGCGATTACCAATTTCAGGATCGGGTTCTCTCACGATATAATCAACTGCGTAAGGATCAACATCTGCCAAAAATCTCTGAGTTTCCGTCACATCTGACTCATTCGAAGGAATACTGGAGACCGAGATGAAAGACACTTCCGATTCATCAGCAAAATTAACGCTACTACTCGAACTGCTACTACTGGAAGAAGAAGAAGAAGAACTCTCTTCCCGCTTGCGTTTAATCGCTTTAGGAGGCATGATTACCGAAAATATCAAAAATCGAAAAACCACAACAAAAGAGTTCACTGCTCTGACGAAATCACAACACTGTCGGTATGTCTTTGAAGTAAAAACCACAACAAATCTGCACTGTCATCGCTCTCAACACACTGCCATACGTAACTGCCATACCACGAGGGTTAACCATTCACTACTAATTACACCGAAAATTTACTGTAAAATTGACTTTTCCACAAACTGAAGGTTATTTCCGCATATTTGAACCACGTTTGGGCGCAAGTCGTGCAATAAGGAAAAAGATATCCTACTACTTAAAATCTGATAATCTGAAAATCTGACCGCAAAAACTAACAATTCCATAATTCTAAGAAGTAAGACTGTACATCTGCACTGAAATACGCGCTAAAGTACTGAGGCGTACAATACATGAGAAGAACATACGTACTACGAGTTGCACTGACACACTGCCATACAAGGGCGATACACACATACACTGAACACGCTGCACAATTTCCTGCTATAAGCCTATAAAAGTCATCACCGCTTCCGAAAAATTTTCAGTTCTGTTTCCTCATACGTTTTCCTACCGAAATTATTACTGAGACGTTTCATTTCCTTAAAGCGTGACCTATAGTTACTGAAATGTCCGCTATGCTAAACGCTATTACTTCCTTATCTACTGCTCCTGCTGGACTGCATGTTGGTATCGAACAAATTTTCGATCGTGACACTACGAGTTTTTACACACGAAGAATGCGACTGTACGAAGCTTTTCAGTTCGCTGTCCGAACTATCATAGGATATCACACAGATTCTGGATTTTACGTGGATGTTGATTATCTAAAGGCTACATTGAACAACGCACACCATGAATTCACCATGCTGAACATCGACAAGTACATCGAGACTGCTGTAACTTCTGGGTTCCTACGCAAAAGAGTGAAAGAAGGACGTTGTTTCCTGGAAGTATCGTCACGAATTCAGCGAGATCGCAACGAGGAAATTACCACGCGACTGCAACTGCGAAACGCTATTCTGACTGTGCTGGAGGAAGGAGGATACGCAATGACGAAATTCGAAATTCAGCGCGTCATCCGAACAACATATACTGTCTGCTTACACAACTGGATCAAGTACTACCACAAGGAAAGAAACTTCTTACTGGAGATCGGATGCCTAACGTCTATCGGAGGAGACAAGTTCGTGAGTGCGATCGTATACCGCGAAATGACTGATCGACGAGCTCAAGGACTATCGGACGAATTAGCACGAGGAGTCGGTAAGATCAAACACAGCTAATTTCACCGCTTACTATATCTCTTCATTTCCGTTTAAATAATTGCTGCATAATTACCTATAATTTACTGCGTATTATTTCCTTACTAATTACTACAACAATTCTACATATCACCTAAATATTTACAAAATTAATTCCTATATGATTCCGCTAATTTAACCGCAATTTCTGAAATATTAATACTGAATTTTACGACTACAATTTCTGTATAAATTTCCCTACTGATTTACTATCATTACAGGAATGCTGGTTCAAGAGCATAATCGTGGCTGTGATCGCTGTGCTCGCGAAGGAACTACTATCGAAGTACGAATTCCCTATCTCGGAACCGATGCACAAAGTATTCTGCGTCAAACTGCCATGAAAATCGATGCTGCTGCGATGCATGGGCCGATGCCTCTGTGTGGACTCTTGGCCGCGAATCCTATTCCGCTACTGCCAAAAACCGAAACTGCTGAGGACACACGATCTCTGCTACGCGATCCAACTACTGTGATTGCTGAGCGTCCTAACGCACCAGGAACTGAAACACGTGGAGACATGCCAAAATCAGTTGCTATGGTTTTCTCACGCAAACCTGATGGATCTCTGTATCTGAAAACTCCTGCTGCCAAGCGTTTCAAGAAGAACTGAATTACGAAGTCTTTTACCGTGTCTGCTGTATTGATTTTATTTCTTTTATCTTTTCTCTTACGTCTTGTATATTTGCGTTCGATTTTATTCCGATCGCCTATTGCGATTTTATTCTGTATATTCTGCACAAATTACCGAGTGAATACTGTTTAACTACGATGAACACTGGTGATAAGTTCTATTTTGATTTTATTTTTCTGGCGTACTCTGATACTGCCGCAATGTTCAATACGAAGTACAATTTCTGTGTTTAACGAAATCCAATAAAAGTACGAAGTAAAACTACTGACAATGTTGCTACTGCTAAAGCCGCTAGTAATACACTGAGTAATACGAAGTATGGAACACTTATCCGCATAAATACCACAAACACGAGCTTCAACATTTCACACATAGTTTCGCCATAAATACTAATAAGAATAATTACTGAATACCGGAAACACAAAAATAGAACCACAGTTTTGCAAAAAGTTCGCCCTTAAGGGGAATCGAACAAGTGCTACGGAAGTAAAGCCGTTTAAAATCTGACTTAGCTTAACATATGCTAATCAATGGACCCGCTGCACTACTACGAATTTCGACGAAAAATGCCGCAAATTACTACGCCCTAAACTGCTACTGTATAACTGCCTATAACAATTCCGGTAAATATTACCACAACAGTTCTCAATTTTTACAAATCTAATTTCCGCTTATTTCATGATTCATAATACTATTCCTACGATTTACTAAAAATAAAAAGTCATTCGTCTGCTCACAACTGAATGTAAAAAGAAAATTCTACTGCTAGCACGGGTTGAACTCGAAACCTGCTTGTCCTACTATTTGACAGAAACTACTATGATCTGTAAAACATGTACCCTGCGCCACTACGCAAATTACTAAAATTACAACACTACAACACCGCTAATACTGAAAAATTACTGTTACTAATACCATTCTAAATTTTACTGCAATACTTCTTGAATTTTCAAGAACATAATTCCGCAAAAATGCATACTCCGAAATACAAAAAGTACAACTTGCTCGGGTTTCGAACTATGGCTATACTGCTACCGATGACAATATCCAGATCTGTAGCGCCACTTCATAACCACTCGACTACTACGAAATTCGATAATTCCATTAGAGATAAACACACTTCAAAGCAAAAATTTACAAGTCAGGAATTGAACTCTAATCACGCTGCGACTATTCGTGTTAAATAATTACTGCGAGATCTCTCAGCCACTAGGGCACTACGAACTTCACGAAGATAAAGATACTACTGCACACTGCAAAAGTTAAAGTTTCAGAATTCATAATGCTTAATGGCTTTTTAGTTTTCAAAGCAAACTTCAGACGGTGCATGGATATAGTTCCTTATGCCACTACACTACGAGTTTCAATACTACAACATTTCTGTCTCGTCATACTGCAATACACATTTCCTACATCCAAATTTACTAGGAACAAATGGTTACGTGCCATTGTCGTGCAATAATAACTACTCATATTCCATAATTCTACCTTTTCCTCCTGTGTTTACTGGATTTTTGGTGTTACAGACGGCGAGTGAATGGTGAGTTCTGCTGGTACCGGGAGGCGCCAACACCACTACTGCCGTTGTTATTATGACAGCACACTGCTATACACAGACAAACAAACAAAATCACTGCAAAATCACCGCTTTAATCCGCAAACAAACAATACGCACAAAACCGACAACTAAAGCTTTAATAAATCCTCTGGATAAATCCGCAACTAAATACTGAACAAAAACACCGATACATCCGCAAATAAAATATCTAAAATGCTGAGAAATACTGCTCCACAAACATAAGGGAAATCTCTCTAAAATCTCTGAATAAAAGCTATAATCACCGATAAATCAAGGTACTAAGTGAGAACAATTCCATAAAATCGAAAACATGACCATTACCAACCATGAGGAAAATGAGGATCAATTCTCGGCTGAGGGAGATTATAGGGACGATAATACTTGCGAAAGAACTCTTTGTCCGCTTCTTCCTTACTCATAGCTGACTGCTGGGACCCGCTGGTCATCGTCTTCTCTGCTTCTTTCGGAACTTCACGAGACTGCACTGGAGTCTCAACATTCGCTTTCTCCACCACTTTCGCCGCATTAGGTTCGTTCTTCAAGTCGTCTTTCACATGCCAATCGAGAACTTTGGAAGAGAGATCTTCCATCACACGCTCTCTCACACTGTTTGCCATTTTCACACGATCATCGAATGCATTCTCAGGAAACAACAAAGCTCGAGCACCGCTGTGCTGTTTAATAATCTCACCACGCTTTGACATGATAACGCGAAATTCTCAACAAATAAGAATAATTCAAATCAAATATCTGCCACTGAAATTCTCACAAACTCAGACTAAAACACAGAAGAAATTCTGCCGCTCAAAACACGCAAGACTGACTGTCGTACTGAAATCTAACTGGCTCATACCATAGACCATACGGAAGCACATAAACGTCATAACTACCGCTGCTCAATTACAACACAATTTTGATAAATTCTGAAATCCGCATTTTCATCCCAAAAATAATTTCCTGCTGATTTTCCAATAAAAGGAATTTCCAAATCATGCTGTATAGTTCTTACACTTGAACATACATTATAACGCTGCTGTACAGATTTATCATATAGCCACTGCACTACTACTTCTGCCTATAGTAATTACTAAAATTCACATCTTTCACCGTCAATAAAGCAAAAATCTGCCAAACTAATTCGAAAATATAATTGGATTAGCTAGTAACTGATGTGGAGAGATGACACCGGGGGGCGCCAACATCAGTACTACTATAGTTTTGATGTTCTATGATTTTTTGACACAAACTGTTATTCGCAAAAATATCACAAAATACTCAAGAATTACTCCATAAGGGAAAAAGGAATTTTTTTCCACAATTTCCGCTCTGCTTAACATAGGATTTCTCGTCATAACTCCTGATGCGTTCGTTCAATAGAGCCACTGCTCTACAACTTTTACATACCGCTAAAATCGAAGTTTACATATACCGCCAAAAATAAAAACTGATCTCCTATAAATTACAACGAAAATAATAAGATTCTGGCTTTTCCGCGAATTAATAATTGCAAGGTTCATCCACCGAAAAATGATACACGCCAAAAATTATTTTGAAGAGTTGATACCAGTTTCTCTTGGTGTGCAATGCGAAAATATCACGAAGGTCGCACTCACTGCGCCAACTACACAGTTACTAAAATTACAATTCTAAACACCGCCGATAATTGACGATAAATACTGCCGTATATTTACAAATATAAATCCTACTAAAGTTCACACGAACATTACCAAAAATTATGACTGTGCTGAGTATTGAACTCTAGAACACCTGAAACAAATGCTGCTTTTGAAGGCTTCCATGTTCTGCGTCTTATAAACACAACCCATAAGACACTACAGATTTCGCTAAAAAGTAGGCTAAAAAAGGTTGCCTACAAGCGCTATCCTGATTGCTCTGACTTCATACAGCTCTATTAATCTTTAATTAAGCATAATGCTGACAGCATTGTGGAAGTGCTCTTAAGCCATTGCGCTACTTGCGATTACTGATTTCTACAATAAAAATTTTCACATCGCTAATTTCAACACGAATTCTCATTATTAAGCACTGCCTACTGATTATGCAAATATAGGCGCTTATTGCAGCTCCTACGTACACGCCGCTTCACTACATCATTTCCTATTTACTGAAATTCACAACACTTATACAGCAATGTACAGTTTCCTCAACTCGTACCCCATTTCTGCTTAAAAATATGTCCAGGGAGTTTACTTTCAAACTTTTCAATTTCCTCTCTCATATTTGGCCAATAATATCTCTTAACTTCATATAAACATTTAAATATCGTCATATCTGGACCGAATTCTTTCTCATAATTAACCCGTTTATTCGTAGCTAACATAAGCTTCTCGCGCCACTGAAAAGGAATAAAAATATGCGAATTATACCGCTCACTACCTGGCGTTTTATGACGTACAAGTTCTTTATTTTCCACTAACAGCGAATTAATTTCCGCACGAACTGCCTCAGAATCTACATTCTTCGGATTCTTATAAAAATTACGCCATGACTGAATATCTACACACCTCTGTTGTTGCTCCAACCAAAAAGCTTTACTGTCCCATTCCGCATTAGACGGAAAGTAAAATTCATCACCGTCATTCGTTTTCGGTCTAGTCCATTTAGGCAAACTATTAGATTTCCCTGACCTCTTACTTTTCACTTTAGGTTCGTCATTCTTAACAACTTCTATACACTGAGCTTCCGCTTTCTTAGGTACTTCTTGCGGTGTTACGTATTTACCACGCAACTCTACTGGTACTTCCGCATAACCCGTTACGTTTACTGGTACTACAGATTCTTCAACAACGTTGTGTTGCACTGCCATGAGATTGACTTCCGATTCAACCTGCTTATGTACGACCGTAGATTTCTCCACGGTACATGCATCAACATGCTGTACTTGGCTACCGCTACTAACTACACCGTCGAAAATAATTTCTGGACTCGCATTAACTGCAACTGCTTGCTTCGGCAAATAACAATAAAAATCCTCATTAGTTAATTTCCTAATGTCGTCCGCTACTTTATGTATTCCCTTACTATCTTTAACAATACAAACTGACTTTCCATTATTGCAGAAAGCATTTGACGTTTGAATACAAATACTATTAGCACCATTTCTTTCATTGAAAATATTAACTGCGTTACACTCGCATGCCTGTAACTTTTTACAAACAACATCGTGAAAATCATCTTCATAATAGTTTTCGCCTTCTGAATAAATTTCTTCAACCGGAACAACATTTCCCAAATAAAAATTTTCAGATAAATCTATCGAATCGTCCGAATTATTCACAACAATTATACCGCAATAACCATTTTCATCAAACTTAACAATACCGTCACAAAACAATAATAGACCGCAATTTTTACCTTCATACTCGAAATTCTGCTCTAATAATCCGCCCTTAATTAGTTCTGCTAATTCACTTCCGAATTTATTAATACGAGCACGTATAACTCCCCTATTTCTCGGCTGAATTTCAATCGGATACTGAGGTACTAACCCTAATTTACTAAAATCTGCTAACCGCTTCATAGTTACCGTATTGATTTCTACTGATTTCTGACTTTGTATTGCCGGTACTGATACAACTTCCTTAGCTGCCCGTACTGCCGGGATCGGCACAATTTCTTCGACCTTTTGCTTTCCTAGGACTACTATGTTTAGTTCTGACTCGGGCACACTCTCGAACATGCCTTCAATACTAATATCGACTTGCTGCGTACTGTTCTGAATTTCGGAAACACTACTAACCTTTACTGCTTCCGAACTAACAACCTTCCTTGATTCCATAGTGGCTACCTGACACTCTCGCTTCGGTAAGTCTTTTATCCTATGCGATAATTTCCGCCAATCGTCAGTTAAACTTACTGACCCGTTACTCCTCTGAACAATCACCGCTGGAGTTCCAAAAGTGGAATCGGAGACTAAGTGTTTAGACTCGAGTTTACTGACCATTTCCTCCGTATCTCGTTCAATATTATCGACACCTATTTTCCTATTAACGAGTTTTTTCGCCCAACACTCGCAATTTTTTGCAATAGTACAAACTGCATCATGAAAGTTATTGTTGAATTTATCCGAACCAACCGCATAAATTTCGTCAATAGGATCTAATTCACCCAGAAATAGATTACTGCCAATTTGCACAGTTTTATCCGACAGATTCATCACAGGAATACGCAAACACCCATTTTCATTAACATCAATCACACCGTCAAACAGAAGCAAATTGCCAAACCGTTTACCTTCATACTCAAAATTTTGTTCAACCAGACCATTTCTCACCAATTCAGCAATTTCAGATTCAGACTTATTTATACGAGCACGAATCACACCTTTAGACCGCGGTTTAATATCAACTGCAAATTGAGGAAAAACTTCCATAGCACAAAAATCAACTGCCGGTTTATTCTGCTTCGTTGCCGCTTCATTCACAAGACGTGCCGTTTCATTGCTCACCGCAGGTACTTCTTTGTTCAACTCAAAGATAGGCTCATTCCGAAAAGCAGACTCATTCCGAGGAACAGACCCATTCCGAAGATTTCTCTTCTCAACATTCGACTGTCTAACGTTTTGCTTAACATTCGACTGAACAGGTGGAACTGACCACTCATCATCATCTGCCGGAGCTATTCCTGAAAATGTCACTTTCCTACCGTTTTTCTTAGCCTTCGTTGGCTTATCACTCTTTTTATACGCCGCATCTACTCTATTCCGCTTAATCGGATCCAACAGACTACTTGGTAACGGATCACGTATTACTCCTGGTCTATTTACCTGAATAGGACCGTCAAAATCCACTCGAGAAATAGCTCTCGCCATAGCACGCTGGTCTTCCGCTGAGACTGGTGCCTTACCAAGGTCAACATCATAACTGCCTTCAGCCGGTACAAATTTTCCATCGACAAAATCTCCAGTTTCTCCTTGCAACACCGCGAATTTATTCGTGTATTTTGGATCAACCCAAGTTGCCACTTCATCTTTCGACAAATCTAACTGCAAGTACTCATTACTTGCCGGATCTGGATGTCTCGGAGGACGTGTATCCCGATGCTCCGGATAACAGAACTTACAATTCGACTCGACATGATCAATTTCAACTAGCATATTCGGCCAATAGAATTTTTCAACCAAAAGACGATAAGTCGTAGTATCTTTCAAAATTTTCTCATGCTTAACTGCCGCATGTACTGCCAAAATTAGTTTAACACGCCAATGATACGGTACAAAAATACGGGGTTTAGCGCCTCGCGCCTCATTCTTATGACACAAAACTCCATCGTAAATCGTAAACCAATTAATCTCTTCCTTAATGAAATTCGTATCTGCCTTATGAGGATTTAAGTACAAATGATACCAACACTTAGCGTCACCCTGCGCTCGCTGCTGTGCTCGCCAAAACGTGACCTTATTGAAATCCGCAAGACTCGGTTTCATCTCACGCGTTTCCGGATCAAGTCTCGGTATCATCCAACGTTTCCAATCCGAATCAACTTTATACTGTGCACTTTTAACAGGCACTCTCTTACCATTATTCTGTTCAACCGGAACTACGTTCAGTTTCTTACCCGCAATCGTCAAAGATTTACCATTATTAACCGCTTTATCGCCATTAACTGCTGGCTGATTAATTCCTCTCTCCATCAAATGCTGATTACGTTTAACCATATTCGAATCAGGAAAAGTACGTCTCTGCACAATACTTTTATTCTGTGAATTATTCTGAAGGGTTTGGGCGGGTGGGGCCGCATAACTACGCACATTCTCAACATTACCGCGTACGTTCTCACGCTTATTTTCACCCCCGCAAACTTGCTTAGCACTGCTATCGGCTGAGAAAAAATTATCCCCGCAAACTTGCTGAGACACACCCCCGCAAACTTGCTGTTCACCTGAATTCGTAATACCGAAAACTTCTTCCTCAAAAATTCTGCCGTTATTTTGTCCGCGAAAATTCTGATTATTCGCAATTACCGGTTCATCATCGTGACCAAGTAATTTATCATACCGCTTACGAACATCCGCTAATTCTGAATCCCTAACACTACGATTTACTGCCGTATCGTTCGTAACTTCTCTCTGCTGGGCGGTGGATTGAGATACACCCCCGCAAACTTGCTTACCGCCACCTGCTTGCTGATTATTACTCAACTGAGATTCCGAATTATCTACGTCTGCATAACAAATCGAATCTGAAACTCTCGGCCATTTTCTCACCGCGTAATCAATCTCCATCTGACAAATATCGACTGGTGCACCGATGTACACATTATGCGCTGTCTTATATGGAAGAAATTCTGCATACGGAGCAAAACCCAACATATTCGCCTGCATTAAAGCCGGAATCGACTTACCATAATACGTATGCACTGGAGCTAACTGTACGAAATTATGCTCTCTGACAATCTCATCCATATCGCAAGTCTTCCTTAACGCATTCTCATGTAATTTTGCTAACGAATTCTGACGAATCATACGCCAAGTCATCGAACTGAAGTCCAAAATAAAAGGTTTCGTGACGAAAAAGTCCATCCCCAAAATAATATGATCACGATCGCAATTTGTGCTTACCAAACACGTATGCTCAAATGCCGTATCAAATTCATGAATAGTAATCAAAGTCGACAAAGGTTCAACTGCATGCTGACCGTTATACGCCGTATTTACCAACATACCCTTAACATGACTCGGACATTGAAAAATATGCAAATCCAACTTCTTCGCTAACCGAAAGGGAATTATCGAAATACTCGAACCTGTATCGATCATGACCTTAACCTGTTTGTAATTCACGTCAATCGTGCAATACCACGCCTGCGCGTCTAACGTCGGCTTATGAATTACCAATTCTGACGCTGGATACTTCGACATATCGATAACTTCCGTCGTATTACACTGCGCTGATTTCTTCTGCCATACATACTCAAATTCAATCACATTTACCTGCGCACCATAACGTCGCAACATTTCTATGGTGGGTTCAATCAGACGAGGATACGCTAAGGGTCGCTGACATGCTGACGCTGCATGTAGATCATGACACTTATAGCAGATTTCCCTACCATTCGACAATCGCCACTTATCTCTCTGAATTTGACTCTCATTAAACTGACCATTATTCTGCTGCTGATCATTTCGAATATCATTCGAAAAATTTCCGCCATTATTTCCGAAATTATTACTACCGTTACCGAAATTATTATTACCGTTAAACCGAGGGCGAAAATTTCCATTACCATTATTTCCATTAAAACCGCCGCGATTAAAATTATTACCGTTCTGAAATCTTGGTCTGAAATTATTCTGTCCGCGAAAATTATTCATAGGCGCCATTTGCCTAAAATTACCCTGATTCTGAAAATTCTGTGAATTCATCATATTCTGATTATTCTGCAAAGGCTGAAAATTTTGAACTGGCTGACCGCTATTTACCGGAGCCATCGCCATACTACCTGGCTGTTGCGCTATCTGAACGAAAGACTGCTGATCTGAGATCTGCACTGGATTCGACATCTGAACTGGATTCGACATCTGTACTGGAGCATACACTGGTTGCTGTACTGAAGACAACACAGGCTGCTGCAAAACTACCGGATTCTGATAAACTGGTGGAACCATCTGAACAGGCTGACCACTCCAGTTACCGCCATTACTGTTACCGAAATTACCATACTGACGTGTATAATTACCACGCCCTGAATACTGACCACGGAAGGAATTACCTCGCGCTGAATAATTACCGCGATTTCCATGATTACCACGGCCACCTCTGAAAGTGCCGCTAAATCCGCTGAAACCATTGTTACTACCTGCACTTACACGCTGAGTTTCAGGAGACTTTTTCTCACCACCGAGAATATTCTGAAGTTTTTCCAACTCTCTCATATGCTTAATCAATTCATACGGATCAGTAATATTCATGATAAATAAATGCCTATACCAATCTGGCTTATTACTTTTCAAGCCTTCAAGCAAAATGCTAGTTTTCTCAATATCGCCTAATTCCAAATCGTTAAACCACTTAATAAAACTATCCGCGTAGTTATCAACTGTATCTTCGTCTCGAAAAATTCTTGCCGTCATTTCCCTACGTATATCTGCTGGAGACGTCGCAATATTAAAATGTTCAAGAATTTCTTTCTTATAAAAATTTTCCCAATCGCGATTTGGTTTATCGCGAAGTAAACCTTAGAACCATAATACTGCGTTACCTTTCAATGCACCGACAACTTGCCTGCACGTATCGTTGTCACTCCATCCGTTCGACAATCGACACTGATCAACTTGCGTGAGCCAATGTTCAATCGAACCTGACTTCCGCTTACCTTCATACGGTTGTAGTTTCATCACATTACTCGACTTGCTGGAATTTGCATTCTTCATCGCCTCCGCCATAATTTTGATCACACCGAGCCAATCTGGATTCGCATTCTGCTGTGCAGCAAAACCACCGACCGGCGCTGCATTCACGTCTTCCATGTCGACATTACCGTCATCATCGATACCGTTATTTACCGGTATTTCAATATTAATCAAGGGAACATGCTCTACGTTAACCGCCTGCGCATGCCGCCTATCTTGCGACTGATGCCTAACACGAGACGCTGCCGAACGAGGCTGATCTGATCTCGGTTCATTTAACTGACCACTGTCATTACGCGAAACTGAGGGAACTCGGAGAGAGTTTTCACCCCCGCAAACTTGATTGCTGCTGCTACCGACTGAGTTTCCTGAGTGAAACTGACTATTTCCGCTAGCATAATTATTCACGTTACCGCTCGGTACAAAACCCTGAGACTGACCTGACATATGTGAAATATTAGTGTGAGCCGGTGGCTGATTAAAAGCCAAATTACCCGTACCTACACGAACTTCAGGTTCAAAATTCCACTCTCTTTCATGCGAAATCTGATTACCTTTCAATTCTTCTGCTTCAACTCGCAATTTTTCCATACGCTGCATTAAATCAAGAATTTCGGAATCTTTACCGTCAATTCTGACACCAACTGAATGAATTAATTTCTCTTTCTCCTCAAGCGTTGCATTAAGCTTGCGTTCCCTACTCAAAGCTGATTTCAAATCTTTTTCCGCAACAATTTTCGCATTACATTCCAATTTACAATTAACTTTCAACTGCTCGATTTCCAAAAGCAATTTCTTCTCATTTTCTTTGAAAACAGCTAAAGCCTGCAAATTACTCGAACCAAGCGATTTCGACGCTTCTGCCTTAACTTTCTGCAAATGTTCATTTACTGACCGCAACTGAGCACTAAGCTCCTGATTTTCCAAAATTAATTTCGACGACTGAGAATCTTCCTCCTCAAGATCGCGAATACGTTTTTCATTCACCTGACACTTACTCGAAAGTGCACGAACATTTTTCTCATGTTCTGCATTACTTGCCTGCACTGCCAATAACTGCTGCCTTAAAGCCGAAATATCACCATGCAGTTTATTTTTCAGTTTATCGTCTTTAGACAAAATTTCGTTCAACCGATTAATCTCACTGCTATTTTGCAATTGCCTAAGACACAATACAACATAATTTTTCGTACACCGAATCATAGTACCCAATGAGTCACGAGTGACTGCTAATGCCTCCTGCTCCGATTTTGAAGCTTTCAACTTAGCGTCAACCTCACTTACTTCTTGCGCAAATTCCTGATTTAAAGGATCAAAATCATTTTCAAAAATGAAATGCCGCAAATCTGACTGGAGAGGATGCAAAAGATTATTCGCATTTTCATCGAAAGGAATATCTTCATCCAACAATGACTTTTCACAATTAAACGCCGTATTATTTTCATCATCTGAATTTTCAGAAAAAGGAGTTCCTTCTCTCATCGTAATATTACCAAGGAAATTACTGCCAACCGTATTATTATTCTGATCATTGCTCATAGTAATCACGCGTTCATCGCCTACTTGAGCCGCTGCACTACGTTCTCTCGCCATATTGAACGGAGTCACGAAATTCCCTACCGCTACCGAATTCAAATTTTCAACCGCATTTCCAACTACTTCTCCATTCTGCATATTTACCGACTGCCCTACTGAATGTGGAATTACCAGTTGCGACATCACCGATCTCCTCGGATCCACCACTTGATCTGGATTTACCACTGACGGAGTTACCTGTTTCCCAGGATTAACCGTCCCGACTGACTGACTTGAAATCAACTGCATACTAGACAGAGTCATGCCGTTTTTCTGAGCACTCGAGGCTGAACTATCTTCCAAGTCCAACAACGACTCACTTACCGCATTCCCAGAATTCTCAATAATTACCGAGGCGTTTAACTGCCCATCTGACATAACTATGGTATCCCGAGATTTCTTACCAGTACCTGACTCCTTTCTTTGCTGAACTTCTGCCTCGTACGCAGTGACATTCAAAGTCGCCCATTCTTTCGCTGCTTTGAACTCTGTTTCTGACATATTCAAATAAGCTGACGGGATAGACCGTTCGTGCGAGAACCAAGTGCTATAGTAACTCGGAGCTCTTACCAACGTTGAATTTTTGTCTTCCCAGTCAACCCATTGTTGACTGCAGTACGCGCTCTTTTTCTCCGGAGGTTCTAACCCTACTGCCCTATACATTAAGCCAAGGGGAACTTTCTTCGGAAACTGAAAACGAGTGTCAAACCCGCTTTCAACCGCTTTCGACTGCAATCTATCTGATTCAACTTTTCTCAATGGCCAAAAGCCATCTCGTTTCACAGTTACTTCTGCTGATTCTGACATTTTGTTTGCAATGCAACCGCGACTAACCTTACCAATTACAACTGGATTCAGAAAGTGAAAACACGCACTCAAGCATGAGTAAACAACTCGTATTTACAGTTGACCTTTAAGGTTTCGACTGTTATTTCGTATTTTACCCGCTAGTTAGAACACTGTGACTGATTTCCAGTTAACAGTGACACTGCGTTACACCACAAGAGACAGCTATATCTGCTCTGTTGATTACCGAAAATTTTCAAAAATCGTAGTACAATGGCTACTCCGCTAACTCGGATACGCCATATTTACAAAATTCGACATTTTTACGAAGATTCAATAATAAAGAACGGCTAAAAATACACTGCGAATTTTCGCACGTTTGACTTACAATTTCCAATCAGCTGATTCTGCTGGTTCTGCCGTTCAAATTCACGTAGTCTTTCTGGCTTGCCCGGTTCAGAAAAGAAAATAAAATGAAAGGAAATTTTGACCTCGAATGGTCTTACGGTGCTTTTTCAATCATAGACTCGTAAAGTGCCGCATACACGAACAGTTTTCAAGTGCCTATACTGTTCTCAGTCCGTATTGTCACCCAAAATATATATCGCTAAGTGCGAATCAATCTATACATCAATCAAACCGGGGGACTCGGTTACCCTAGGTCAGAACTGGAACGCAGACCTCCTGCACCACACTAGTGGCTCCTAACGGACTTTCTTAAATGTGGGCTCTCTCGAGTTGACCACCAACCATCCTGCACCATCAATTTAATTGTACTATCAAATTAAATTAAACTTTCTGCTCCATCGGGAAAGTTTGAACCACGGTGGGCGCCATGTCGTGCAATAAAAATACAGAATGAAAGAGGTTGTGCGGTGGGAATAATGCACTTCCCGGACCACGACCAGTCGGGGAATAGAGCGACTCTTAATCTCAACTTCTTATGTATTTCATGGAGCGAAAGGTTAAGGATGTTGATGTACAAGTATGAGATGATATGCAAGGATGAAGAAGAGGATCCGGAACCCGAAAGCTTGCTGAAAGAGAAGACACGAAAGGAAACACAAGGGATGCGTGAAGTTATACGTTACCTGTCCGACGCTAGATGGTAGCCGAAGCGTATGAGTATGACAAATCCATCAACCTGGCGCTACAGGGCATGAAGATCGAAGGGACCGAAAGGTCAAGGCGAACAAGTGGGATCAAGTGGGTAGCCTGTTACGTCACGAGACTATCCGAAGATGATAATGCACGTCGACGAAGTAGAGGAATGACCCCTGACAATAGGTGAAAGGTCACCCAGAGGTCAGTTTGAACAGCCTCACTTGGAAAGAGAAGACCAGAGCAAAAGCCTGAAGTTAATCAGATCGAGTAACAAGACTCTACTTTTGTTGGGATTACAACTCTTGACATTTCTGTGGGCGACGAGCGCCTTATATAGCCCTGGGCACCGCAAGTGCTGGCTCTTCGTACGCGCAGGTACGGGTCTGAGAACAATAGGGATTTAGAAACTAGCCAATAAGAGACATCTGAGGACACGTGGACTAATCACACCGCTGCATCACTACACGTGGACAAATGAGAACATGAGGTCAACTAATACACTAGAACAATAGGTTGAGCTACGTCATCGAAGCGCGGTCACGTCGAAATGGCAAGTCGCGGTCAAAGTTCTCTGCTGGGGATTTCTGAGAAGTCGAAGTAGAGACTCGGGGTCAGGACTCGCGTAGAAGTTGTAGTAAAGCCTAAGCCTTAGTTGTAGGGGTAGAAGTAGTAAAGTAGTACCGATGTGTACTAAGGGACGCCAGTACACGTCAGTACGTACAGCGATCAGTTTACTCTGTTCTGTGCCGGTTGTGATGACGACTGCTTGCAGGAATTCGGCGCCGAACTCCGTTGCTCTTGTCGATGGCGCCGTGGAAATCCTGCCGACTCTGCACGGAGCCCCAGCATCCTTCTCCGCACCGCAGCTGATCCCAGTGGACCGTGTCGTGCTGCCATTTATACTGGATCAAGAGCCACCGTTCATCCCAGCGCTGCCAGTTAGTGCTGTTGTACCGCCGACCATCGATCCCGTGAACCGCCGTTCTGCAACGGCCAGCGAGGGCCACGATGTTTCTGGTACAAATCCGGCATCTTCCGAACTCGCTCATCCCAAGAATACGGCGCTGCCGAAAGCGGACGCCAGCGGCATATACGGCCCATGTGTGTAAAGCGTGTGGTGTGGCATACGGCGATGAAGCGGCACTGCGAGGGCATAGGTGCGGGGCATTGCGGTTGTTTCCGTGCGGAAAAGAGAGCTGCCTGAGGACTTTCGGCAGTGCGGAGGCCAAGCTGGATCACGAGCAAAACAATCACCCCAGCACTGCAGCGCGCCGCTAATGACTGCAGTTGGATGTTTTGGTTGTAGTCCGACAATTTTTGATCGCATGGGTGTTTTACGAAAGTAATAAGCCGTTTTACTTTATTTTGGCACAGTTCCTGTAATGAGTGTGATGGTGGGAAAATGTACTATTTAGATTTCACTTCAGTTTACCGTCCGTTGCAGGCTTTGGACGTCGATTTTACAGGGGTGCTACGCCAAGTTCGGGCACTTTTTTCCAAAACCCGCCACAGTTCACCCATCACAAATAACTAACTCATAATATTTTAAAGTATCGCCGTATGTGTCTACTATCTTTTAAACTATCTTTCCTTACGCTGAGAGCGTGTTCCGAATTACAGTGTATCCGAAACTAGAGCAGACCAGTTTCAAAATAGTGTTCGACCCATGTGCCGTCGGAGCCTTCCTCCGAATTATAATTCGCTTAAAAATTCCATTGACGTCTTTATCCAAACTAACCAAGTCTGACGTGTTCGTCATTTAAGGCTCTTCCTATTTGTATCTCAGATCGTTCGATTACAACCAAACCTACGTGACCTTTGAGATGAAACTGTGGGCATAGTTAAAGCGGAGAGTGACCCTTGGTACACGCTTGCCCTGCAATCCAGTGAAGTTTTCGACGACTCTTTTTTATAAAATCTCATCTGTAGGATATTGAGGGACAGTTTAAACGCTTTAGTCTACCCAATAAGCCTGAGACAAGCTGGTTTAACAAACTCAAACGGCAACCATCACTTTTTTTCCCTGTCGCTTTGTTAGCTTTTACTCCCAATTGTCCGGCGCTTTCCTCTCCCTACCCACGCAGTAGTTAGTCATTTAAACGTTAAAATCGTTTAGTGTGGACCATGTTCCATCCAGGGTATATATCAGCTGGACGTTAATTATGCCTCTGTGCTAGGCAACCCTATCTTCCGGTAGGTACGTTATAACATACAAGTCTATGGGAGATACAAGTTGTTTCGACGTAATCTCGACCACCGATGACGCAAGATTCTTTTCATAACCCAAAACAAACACCTCTGGGACCACTCAAAAGTTTTCAAAAAATTCCATGCAAAAATATCGTTTGGAGAATTTTTTATAAAGCCTGCTATAACCATCCCTAAAACTTCCACTGCCCCTCCCCCTTATTGAGCGCACAACTCGTTACTGACAGACTCAACGAATCCGGTATTGGTTTTTTTAAATTTGCCATAAAAAGCTGCATTAGAAAAGTGCAAAATAAGAAACGAAAAGACCAACTGGAATACTTTATAATTTATTTTACCCAACTGCCCGAACTTGGCGTAGCACCCCTTGTAACTGAGTATTTTTTGTTGTGCTCTTAGGCATTTAATTCAGTAATTACGAGTGCTTTTACTGTATGTTGTGGCGCGTTTCCTTCTTGCGTTGCGCTTGCATCTTGAATAAGATTAAGGATATGTGAGAGAGTCCGTTTAACGCGCGAGGCTACCAGCGCTGCGGTTATTCATTTGGGGGCTCACTATAAAGCTTATTGAAAAGAACGAAGTGTCCTTTATCAGAATATGGCGCTATCATTTTGTAAACAATTTTTTTGCGTTAAAAACCTAGCGTTAAAAGATCAATTTTTAATAAATAGAGCAATCAGAGGAGCATCCTTTTCTGCGTTGGTTGTCTACAGTGATTTGTCTGTCAGTACGCACACATACACGTATATGCGCAATACACGCACTGAATAAAGAGTACATACTTGAAACTTTTTTTACGCCTGCACAGAATGCGAATCCTGTGAGTCTTTCCAGATGGCAATATCTTTTTTTAAACCTTTATCTGAGCTTCCGCTTTGCATGAAACGTTCTAATAAACTGTACAGACCCTCAGTAGAATTTCATGGAGAAAACCAATGAAAATTATAAAATTTTTGACCGGATCCATAAGTGTCCGTGATCCGGTTACGCTGCTCGGATCGCAGATTGCGTGACTGACCTTCAACGAGAAGACGTCGGGCGGAAGAATTAGCTCTCCCAGCCTTCTTGGCTTCGATTCACTCCGTATCCGGCTTAATGTCATTATTGCTTCCTGATCACCCCACTGTAAATGTCTCAGCCGCTTCTGAGTTGTGGAAAGTCAACGCGCGACAGGCAGAACTCCCGGAGCCAAATGTCGGAAAGGCACAACGAGCATGGGATCTTCCGCTATGCAACACATCACTATCCATGCTGCTGTACATCTTTCGCGATGACGAGATTAACCAGGCCCGCCTCCTTGCACAGTCGACACCGGAAGCTGGCATATGGTTAAATGCCTTGCCCTCGGCACACATCGGAAACCTCTTGGACGATGACACCGTGAAGATATCAGTCGGCCTGAGACTGGGGGTAAATATCTGTGAAGCACATTCTTGTTCTAAGTGCCACAAGCCAGTTGATATGTATGGCCATCACGAGTTATCCTGTGCATTCTCAGCTGGAAGACACCCACGCCACGGCGGCCTGAACAGTATTTTGTGCAGATTGTTAGTATCAGCCGGCATTCCCGCAAAACTGGAGCCGCGAGGGACATCCCATACGTCAGATCGCCGACCGGACGGGTGCACCACGTTTGCGTGGCAACGCGGTATGTGTTTGGCTTGGGACGTGACCTGCGTGGATACCGTCGCTGCATCTCATCGGAAATCAACGTCAGTTACCGCGGGATCCGCCGCCGCACAGGCGGGGGATAGAAAAGCGGGTTTGTATTTGTACCTGCTGGGCAGATACATCTTCGCACCGCTGGCCTTTGAAACTCTTGGACCATGGGGAAAATCAGCTTGTCGTTTAGTGAAAGAAATCGGCAAACGACTTCGACAACATACGGGAGAGCCTCGCTCCCATGAGTATCTCCGTCAACGTCTGTCGCTGGAAATTCAGCGAGGCAACGCTGCTTCCGTCCTCGGGACGATGGAAGGAGCGGCAGCGTTAAATGAAATTTTGTTACTTTGACTTGCTGTTTTGGAACTATGATGTTACCACATTTTGTGAAATAAAAACGTGAAGTTACGACAAGATGATGCCGAGAGAGACACGTTGCACAGGCGTGATAATTAGCTTTCGCACCGTGTTAATTACACACAACTAATTACGTTCTCTTTTTGAAATGGATCGGCAAACGCTGCCCGAAAAAATCTTTGGAACGTGGCTGGCTGGTGTACCGAGCCATTCCGCGTCCGATACGGTCCATTAGGATTATAGCGCCTCCCCACAATGGGGAGTATATCTCGAACACAACCGGAATGAAGCCATACATCGGATTTAACCAAGCGTGATTTATTTGCTTAGCATTCTCAGCGATTGCAGTAGCCGATCCGGCCGTTGTGGTACTGCAATCATGTGCAAGAAATCATCAGCTGAAACCTCCAAAATTTGCTAGCTATTGTGTGTTTGACCTCTGCAAGTTAATATCCAGAACTAACAGTAACGTAGTGTGCCTGAAAATTTTAACAGTAACGTAGTGTGCCTGCGCTTGCACTTCTTGTTACTTTCATTAAACCAACATACTTCTCATATCCAGAACAGTGCACAGTTCTTTCACTCTTGTGATAACGGTACTGCGTGTTTGGTGAGTGTACGTGTGTGCATCGCGGGTATTGTCGGCTCAGAAGATTTTCTTCCTTTCGGGCGTAGCGAACACCAAGATAGTAGCTCTGACCGACATACAACAACACAGTGCGGCTTTAAGCCAACAAAAACAGCAAAAGCAAACCAAACACAAAAACAAATGAAAGCTCAACGCAGTGAGCCCCCTACACATGAAGAAGAGGAGCGGCGGGAGGGAGAAAAATTTGTGAAAGCAAAAGTGATTAGTGAAAGTCTGGCGAGATAGCTTTATATAATAACCTACTATTAACAAAACTAGGACACGAAGCAATCAACATGTTATTAGCGGTTGTCCATCTCCTTTCGAGGAAGAGCGAGGCAGCCATTGTCCACATGGCGCAGGTAGGGATCCGATGGCCATTGTCCGGCTGGGAAAGTAGGGCACGCAGCCGTTATAAATGGATTTCGAGAGAAATCCTTCCCATTAACCTTGATAGGAATCAATGGGGAAAGACAGTGAGGAAAGAATGTTGCACAGCTTAGACATCCGTGTTCGATAACATTATATTTGTAAGAAACTGAACTAGTTCAATTCGTTTACATAAAGTATGTCACCGTCATCGCTAGGGCGTTCTTCTTGAATCAGCATCAAACTCCGTGCGCTGTATTTTGCAGGCGTTTCAGTTTTCTAGGCATGCTTCAAGTTTGCAAATTTGTGCATGATGACTTTGGAATCCATCTCTATCGAAAGTAACGCCGTAGGAAAGCTGTTTTATTGGACGAAGTGTCGATATTTTGGGTTGTTAAACCACTGTGACCCTCATCATATTACATCACCAATGTGACCCTATAATTATTACATATATACCCAAAAGTACCACTATCGCAATGTCAGAAGAATTCTCGCAACAAATTGCGGAAAAGCTGTGTTTCTTCCACTATCTTCCCGACGAGTCCGTTTTGCGGGTTTTTTCCTTTCTGGATATCTTCGATATTAGCAACTCTACAGCGTAAGTGACGGCATGCAGGAGTACCAGCGTTAGTCTTCTCTTATCGGAATGTACATTTGACTTTTCATATCATTCCACTGCAAAGCGGCTGCAGATGATTTTTTTTTTAAATTGCAGTTTATACTTTTCCTTTTCTCTGATGACAGTGTTTTTCTTTCAGAGTTTGCCGGCGATGGAAACGCATTATCGAAAAATTTCAAGCTGTTTCTATGCAAAAAACTGTCATTATTGACCTGCAGAAATGGGAGACCCATCGACCGCTCTCCGAGCCACAGCGGTCTGAGGAAGCCCTGCGACGTCCCAGACTGACACTGCTGCGTCGTTTCCTGTCCGGACGCACTCGCCACTTAATCTTGCACCGAACAAAAGGGTCACCGGCGCCGGATGGAAAGTGGCGGCACTGGGAGAAATCGGATGTGCATTTCTGGCAGTATTTCTTCTGTGACGTGGAGAGGGAGATGTTTGAAATCTTCGAGCATTATTTCAATGGCTTCACTTGGGGGAACAAACCGGGTTAGTTGCATTATCAATTCTCGTGGAAGTGCTTGCTCGGTTTATCAGTAAAAATTGTAACCGCTTACGGAAACATTTATAGAAAATTCAATAGGCTTCATTTCCTTTTGCGCACTGAAAACGAGTTATACGAGTATGTTGTAATATATGTTGTAATATTGCGTATATATTCTTGGTAAAATCATTTGCAAAACCTGGACTAAAATTAGTAAAACCGGTGCTTTGCGCAACATCCACCACTTTTTGTACGGCGAAGTGAGCATGGTGGCCGTTGCTGTGAAAGACAAATCTGGAAAATCCAAGTTCATGGCATTCTAGGCTAATTGCTCGTTGCATTTAGCTGAAATTGATCAAAAGGGAAGTGACCCAGATACACAGCACCACAGGCCTGGAATGCGGTGCACATGCGCACGTACTATTGATTTCAACATTGTTTTTCGTTTTTTATGATATTCTGCAGCAAAATTACTTGTTTAAATCGGCAACAGCCAATGCACACATTAATACGCCTGCGCAGGTACACATTAATCAAAATGATTGACCTTTAAACATTACAGAGCAGCCTGATTTTAGGACGCGTGCATTCAATGCGCCCAAAACTGCTGATCCAGCAAAATAACTTGTGTACACTGGCATAAAAACCCATATCCGGCTTGGGAGTTATAAGTGAAATACATGTAATATCGCAAAAATTCTAAACTTTTCAAGGTGTATCAAAAGCCTCATTATAGACCGATCTGTCTAAAATTTTGCAAGTAAATTCACCTTAGTAGGAATATCGTTTTTACACCGAACCAAGATTCTCGCAGCTCTTTTTCAAATTTTAATGTTGGGACTTTAGTTCGGTGTAAAAACGATCTTCATACTGATGCGCATGTACTTGCAAAATCTGAAGGAAAGAACAGCGAAATGGGCGAAACCATTACACGTGCCTCACGGCCTCATGCAATTTTTTTTGCAGATGTGGATCCCGCGGAAGAGTTAGAGGATTTGGCACTGACAATACAGAACGTGCACACAAGTGTCACTGAATTGCAGTGGTGTCTCCGCCCGCCCCGGCCGTTCATAAAAGAGGTCCGTTTGGACAACGTAGACTTACGTTGCCATATTAAAAGCCACTTCTTCCGCTTGCGGGAGGTGTTGTTTTGCAAAACCGTGGAAAATGTTCGCGTGGTTAAGCTAAACGATGAGTGGGAGTTTACGCATCGTTCAACAGATGAGCAAGAGATCTTGGGATACAACTTTTTCGATCAGTTTCTTCCTGCTTTGTCCGCCGATGACGAAAACTTCATCGAGGAAAAACTGCAATCCGCGGAAACCG
Source organism: Paramacrobiotus metropolitanus (assembly GCF_019649055.1). NCBI lineage: Eukaryota > Metazoa > Tardigrada > Eutardigrada > Parachela > Macrobiotidae > Paramacrobiotus > Paramacrobiotus metropolitanus. The sequence continues at coordinate 110,121 of NW_026570412.1, read as the reverse complement.
TGGGACGTACACTAGCAGCATACTTGTGCATGTAAGTGTACTTTAAATGTAGTAAACAACAAGTTTAGTATTCTAGTGATAACTTACCAGGGACGCGTCACCGGCCCCCCAAAAAATTTCGTTTTTTGCAAGATGACAGAGTAACAGTAGGGTATACCTAAAAAAATAGTTTCATCTGCCATGGTCAGTAGGGCGTGGCCAAACAAAATTTACAAGTTAAAGATACGCTATGTTATAGCCTATAGCCAAAGCATTGCTTCGGATTTTAAGTGCCCGATTTAATGCAACCAATTGATACGCTATCGTACGAGGCTTATGCGAGCTCAATATTTTACGTTTACCCGTTTTCGTTTCCGAAACGAGCTTATTATGTACAGTACTTGTAAATGGCAGTGATTTATTTTTTTAGAAGTAGATCTGTAGGTCCTTTTTACTTCGGTTTTCGTGCAAGCAGTATTCGTGCTAAAAACTGATAGCGCAAACTGAAATGTAAATCTGAGCACCTGCAGATTCCCTCTTAAAAATAACCATCATCTGATAACGCAGCCAACCAGCTTCAGAAAAAAGGCTTATTAACGGAATATTGAAAATACAGTCAGACTGCATGGTTAAAACCTCGTACACTATAGCGTATGAAGTAGCTCGTATTAAATCTTATTAAGCAGTGCATTGGCTGTGGCATAGCGTTGCTTTAACTTCTTAATTTTTGTTTGGCCACTCGATGTTGACCATGGCAGATGAAATAAATCTTTTTGGTAAACCCTATTGTTACTCTATCATCCTGCAAAAAATGAAATTTTTCGGAGAGGGGGGGCCGGTGACGCGTCCCTGGTTAGTACAAGACTACATGGGCGTGCTGACTTCGGAATACATTACGATTTTGTACTGTTTATAACGAGTTTAAGGGCCCAGTTGCGAGCACCATATCCGGAGGATTTTTTAAACCAGTCGCATGCTATTGTTTTTCGCGGATGAGGCATTGTAGTGACTCGCGTACTGTTAGTATATCCACCAGCTTCAAGAAATCACGCTGACTCTGGATTTCTCTTTACATCTCGCTTTAAAGCGATCACTACAAGTCACCTGGTCATGTGGTCTCTTACCCGTCTACCCACTGTATTTCTGATGTAATAATATTATTCAAATGTAATTCTAACGTTAAGCAAATATTTAGCCAATAACAATAATAAAGAATAATAATATCAATATAATAAGTAAAATACGACATTACTCCGTAATTACTTATGATAACAGTAATGCGACAGTTATAATACTGTATCCGCCCGACAGACTTGTACTACAGGTGCAGGAGTCTGGTATCCGGAAAACTGATGCCATTATACATACTTTGCTCGGACAAATTCAAGCTCAGTAATCAGTATGCAAGTTCAGTAATCAAGCACTTTGAAGCAACGTGTAAGCCGCGCAGTGGTAGTAAGGCTTGTGATCACTGTCCTACAAGAGGAACTGTCCGGCAAGGGGAAGAAACGCCCGGACCTGACAGTGGTGCAAGTCTATCGGGCGGATACACTGATACAGTATGGTTACCGCGAAGTGGAACGCCGGGCTTGAGCTTTGCTGTGCGCTTTGAAAGTAAATTTTTTGGAACCGGTAAAACCGGAATGTTCACATTACACAATGATTGCAGTTACGGCAAAAAGCGATTCCCCATCTTCCCTACATCCTGTACGCCACCGTTAAATCGCTTGGGCTTGTCGTTGAAGCAGATCCGGGATTATCCACGCTGGCTGCAGCGCATTGTGGTTGAACTGTTGAAGGATACTTCGTTCGGCATTGCGCCGGTAGATCCCGACGACATCAACCCACTGTGTTATTAGGTCCACTGTGCAACCGCAGCCCGAAAGTCCTGACGACGATTGATTATGGTTGCCACTTAGTGCTCGTTCTTGCCAAACGTGCTGAATGTATCCAAGATTCCAAAGAACGCCTATATTTGGGAAATTTGTTATTGGCAGAAACAACGTAACTGTCTGTACAATACCTGTACTGTATCTGTATAAAATATCTTTTTCCTGCACTTCTAATGTACGAGTATTGAAATATTATGGGTCACTGGACCAGTCTGATAGTTATTTCGTGGACATTTTAAAAGGTTACATGGATTCCATGGACTTACGTTAAATTACGTATATAATATCTGTAAATTTTATGAGCTTTCACTGTGTAGACTGCAGAAGCTGAAAATAATATAATCAGCAGAATTTCTGTACGCTAATTTTCCCTTAATGTTAACCGTTATTAACATAAAGTAAGGTGGCACAGACTTTGGTGTGCTGTACATACATTATCTTGTATGCGTCTTTGAAACTGAATGCACTTAATAGGCAATGGATACGGATTGCCTTAAAATGACGATTTCTCTAAAGTCATTTTACGAAAACAGCTCGCTGAAACATTAGAAGATACCGAAAGATTCATGAACATCATGCGAGGAAATGCGCAGCAGTCGTTACAATGAGCAGTCGTTACAATTTTCGGATTACCTCGAGAATTTTTTATAAAAGTACATATCTGCACAACTACTTCGCACAGTACTTTGCTTTACCACAGCTGCTTCAGGCTCTTTTTAAAGTATTATACCAACTTTGAGTGGCAGTTTGAATGTATCGGCAGATTGTCGGCGGAAGAGGTCAGCTGAACGCTTTGTAGGCACACCGATATAACGTGGGGCCGCCCCGTATGGGCGCCACGCGTCTCCTTGACGCAACAACCCGGAAACATCGACTTTAATGGCGATGTTGCCGCCATACCAAAAACCATCAAACTGAACCAGCGAAATCTGCAGTCAGTGCAACTGTGCTACAGATCTGGAAGAACAGCATGAAATTGCGGGATGGAAATCCCCCGAAAAAAGAATAGCTAGTCAGGACTCAGACCGTAGCATTATCGTAGCAAAACTACCAAAAATGTTTTTTTTTTGCGCCGAAAAATTTGTAATATGTAGCTGCATGCGTACGGTAATTGGAGTGGGAAGGCAGACTGTAACGCAAGCAAGTAGTGCAGTCCACTTTGATCATTTGTATACAAACTGAGCTGTACGTTTCGGAATTCTCCTTGCTATAAGCGCTGCTGTTGAACGCCAGGTCGCAGTTTACAATCATAAAAAACCTTGCGTATACTTCGACGTAATACTCGTATCATCGTATGTACCTATATCGCAACTCGCAAGCCACACCGCTTTACTGTACGATAATATTATGGAAGGACGCACTTTGCATTATTCAAGCTCCGAACAACTGCTTTTGTATTTTCCAGTTAAATTACATAGCACAACGAAGAATACACACCTTGATATCCGAACTTAGCAAGCAAACGAATGTCATTAGATGACATCCGAAATGCTGCTAGATACGGAAACCACAGGCTACCTTACAGTATGCGTTAAATGCTGCAAGTTGTAAATATACTGCATAGTTCTTGATACTGCATAGTTCTCGTATAACATCGCTGCAATAGAACAGTAGACAAATCACAATGGTATTAATGCCATTTTACACGCCATCTTTTTGCAAAGATGCTTTATGCTTACATGACCCTGTGTATAAGTTCTAACTAACCACATTCACGTTCGACTTGGATTTTCAGGATGAAACCGTTATGTGACGAGTACCGTTATGTGACGAGATCCAATCTACTGTATAAAGTACGTTTGGATTCGACCGGGAAGTGGTGACAGTCGAGTTAATTCACAAACTGTATTCACCCTGCTACGTTTAGCAGTACGGTACCATACACCATCTCGATTAGGGAACACTCTAATGACAATGTTACATGCAGGGTTTCCCGCTGTCGGCTTGTTTGCTATTTCTTCCGCTTCCGGTTCGTTTGCACAGCCGTTTTAATTTAATTCTTATCTGCAAATGCGTCTTCTTGCAAACGTCGCCAGTCGCCGCCAAAATCCAGTCAGATTATATGAAAAAATTATTTAAAACGTATGTACGGGTTCGTTACATTTTGCCTGGCTAAATGAACTCCGGAGTTTGTAACTTTGTTTAAAAAATTCATATGAGAAAGTATCTAAACTTGCTCCTAAATTAAATTCATCGTAAGAGCGGCGAGACCTAGAGAAGTACGCACTTGCCATCCATAGGAAGTTCTGTTAACTTCTGACCTTCTTTTATCGAATAGCTCCCTAACCACCCAAGTGTTTCGATAAGGCCGAAGGCGTTCCGGTAACAACATAGGGGAATTAAACAACTGAAAAGCTGGAGCAATGTGCCGTGCCTGGCTCTCAATAAGTTTTGAATTCAGTAACAGCTACCAATTTACGTAACAGCCATCCTTTTGGCAAGACATTTTGCTTTATAATCCCATACCCACATGCGTGATCACATGATATCGGGGTTGCTAATACTAACTTGTTTGCGACACGGCACTTCGAGAGAAAGTAACTCTGCTGCCATTCAAAAATTTTGCATGCAACCATTTTCACGTATTGTGCATTGGCTCAACGGAAATTTTTTGGACCTGCCAGAATTAAGTGAAATAATGTGAAAACATAGCGGAGCCACTCCGGACTGTGAAACTGATTATACTCGAAAATCTCAAATAATTACATTGAGTCGGAATTAAAATGCGTCGTTTATATGAAATAAGGTATTAGTATTTATAATTGTAAGTAAAATTCCTAAGAACATAACCCTTTGCCCAAACCCCAAACAATACCAAAGATGGGAACCATCGGCTTACCACTGAATTTCAGCTAACTCCATCATATCCAACTTAACGAGTACTCCCCATTACCGCAAAGATGCTGCAGCGGCTAGCCGAAAAATCAACCAGTATATTATCCGGTGAAACATCTGGAGGTCGACGTTTCCATCAGCTCGATTATGGTTGGGGACCAGAGTATACCGTCGTTCGCAGGACGATCGGAGATTATAAGAGGACGGCGGCGCCGTTGCGACAACGATTACCCAGTTGTCACGGCCCTCACTGGTACACCCGTGATGTGTGTTCCTTGCCCTTCCGGGCATTTGTTTGTCTATTTATAGCGGCGTAGCCGTTGCTGTCGTTCGGTTGCTCTTGGCCAACAAGACACTTGCGGTTGTTCGTGTTCTTGTTGCTCGTTTTCCGCTCAGTGTCTCCACACAGTGAACAATAATGGCAAAACATTCGAAAGAGATTCTGACAAGAAATCGCCATTTCGATAACATCGAAGGTGATCCACCAACAACATACAAACAGCCCGGGTTGCCCGCATGCGCGTTTGGCCTTCCTCTCCGCCGCTCCAGGCCAAGCCCAACCAGTCGCCCTTGCCAATTCGCCGTAGCAAGTGCCGATTGCTGCCGCGGCTGTCCTGACCGAACCCATGTGGGATGTCATGCCGAATGCCATCGTTTCCGGCTGATGACCCTGGCCCCGCTGGGGAGTATGACAGCTTGGATAAGTTTCTGGCTGGTGGCTCATGCGATGTCGGTTTGTGAGTTAAACGAAGAGTTGTTTATGTTGCCCGAAGAATGTGTGCCTAATGTTTTGTTCGAATTTGTTTTGCTATGAATCATTTTTAATCTGAATAATTATGCCTTCTTAATAATCAATTTCTTCTTAGTTTTCGTTAATAAAATTATTGCAACAAAATTACCAAACTACAAAATCAGTACAAAGTATAGTACAAAATTACTGCAACAAAATTATTGCAACACGCAGGCCAATTGGGGTTTCCCCGTTCCTCAACACCGTTCCTTGCAAACACGCAACCCGTCTACTCCATGTTGCGGGCGACAGAACTCGATACGGCCACTTCCGGCACTACCAACAGTGGCCAGCCTATGCAGATCACCCTGGATGTGCAGCACTACCAGACGATGGTGGCCAGTCTGGAACAGCGGTTGCTGGACCGGGATCGGCTGCTGCACGTGGCGGGGCACAAGATGGAGGCGCTGCGCACTGAGCACAACAAGACGCTGGCCGAGAAGAAGGAGGCGCGGGAGCAGATGAAGCGGGAGCAGAGTGGCTTGGTGAATCAACTGAGACATGTGCAAACACAGTATGAAGGGCATCACGAAAATGCAGAGTCTGCGATGGCGTTTATGCGGACGAAATACCGGGAGGTTAGTTCACACGGAAAAGAAAGGAGATGACTACTAGATTTTATAGCAAAAATAGATTACTATTTTTCTCGCGGAAATTGAAGAATAGTACCATTTATCTTGGACTGCAACTAGGTAACTAAAAAAAGCTGCATCTCAACTGAAAATGAAGCGACGGTTGATCGAAAAATTCTCTCAAGGTAGCGATTTCACGATATGCCGTAAACTTTGTATTGCAACATTTAAAAACCAACCCGATCTTTCCTTCGGCGACTGGGAAAAGAAAATCGAAGAACGTTATCGTTACTTCTATGGATCCGTGCACGCACAATTTTCCAAGATAGCAGGATCTCGATATATTGCATCAATAATGCGCAGAGTGGGATGTTGGATGAGATGCGAAATTACTTAGCGCTGAGAAAAAGCCTAACAATTGTCCTCCATTTTACCTGACATATCAACGTGATCGTTCGAAGCCTGCTTCAACACACTGGCAACACAGACAAAGTGGTGCTTTTTTCCGTGCTGGCCGTTCGACAGCTGATGTCGTGGACAGACTTCCCAACAAAGTTAGGCGCAATCACAGGTCGACCGGGCTTATCGGACAGTAACGCCTTCGCTCAAATTGTGCCTGTAAACCTGGTTGTTATACCCTTTTCTTACAAAGCACAAGGTATTCGCTGCGATCATACCTCGGCTTAATCCTATTAATTTTAGACTGACCTTAACAGCAACCTTGGCGAAAACTTGGAATGCTGCGGGGAAATCGTAACCAGCATTCTTATGTTTAGACTTATTTAGGCTGGCCTTAACGGCACCCTTGTCGATCACTGCCAGTGCTGCGAATATGGGAAATTCGTAATCGGCATTCTTATGTTTAGGCATTTTTAACTGACTTTGACAGAGCTCATAATTATTAATTTTGGTTGTATGTTGTTATTATTACAAGGCTGGAATATTTTCAAAAGGATATGGTTATAGACGAACAAGCTAGTGCGAACACCGACATTTTGGATTTTACGTACACATGTACGATACCGAGAGCGTTAATAAACAACCGTGAGCTTGGTTGTTTGTTGAAGACCCACATCAACCGCTGACGGAAGTTGTAAGTACCCGTACTTGCTTGTGAATACCTAATAAGGCAGTTTGATCAAATGCTTGTCACGCTTCAGCGTGAAAAACGAGAACCCAGTCGATCGAAAGATCATTGTCGGGCCACCGAAGGTCAGGGAAGTTTTTATGGTAAATGGCAAATACAATGTACTGCAAAAAGGTGTTACTGTCGTGTACGTTGCTGTCCTAGCAACTACTGTTTTACTTCATACGTCTTCCTGTTATATTCCTGTCATTCTACCTGCTGCGCAGTTGCTGTACACATCATTAACTATGTAGTATTAATTAACTATTAAAGTATTACTTATACAATACTTCACATTGGCGTGAAGAATTCGAATTCATGCTTACTAATTTCTCCTACGACTACACTCTACGGTCATAATCTGCCATGGGAGGGATCCGATGCCGATTCCGCATGCACTCGCCTGGCAGACTGCCACCGTCCCACACCTTTTCGGCAGCGGATGCTCTGCCACCCTTTTCCCCACGATGCTGGTGGATATTATTTACTGCTGGTACCGCCCTGCCAGTACCATAGCGCTACCAACGGATATTCGTTCCGTGTAGTTGCCTGAACGTGCATTGCCAAACTGCTCAACGTAATGCCAATCTTCCTTCTGGATGATCTGGATGGAGCGAATTCTTCGTAACGCCCTGATGACCTTGCAGAGCGCTGTTTCGCACTATACGTCATTTTCGGGAATTTCCATTCAGTTGCTGTTGGTTGTTGTCATGGCCTGCGTTCACCATTGTTCTATGCAGCGTTTGCTCTGCAGTCTTGTTATTCCGTACAGTACGTATCCTTGTTTACCTCCTTCCGCAATCCGCAGAGCAACCTAAACGCGTTATGTACGAATGTACAGTACGTCCTGTCCTGGAGTACAATACACAGTTTCGTACAAGTTACAACCTTACTCGAGCTGATTACGCAATGGTTTAATCCTTCGTCTGGCGCCTTACACTTTGAGTTTGGATAACCTTGCTACTACGGTTCGTATGGTTTACACCGTATTTCCAGCACTTAGATGATGCGATGAATTTCAACTCGCATTCCTGTTGCCGTTCCAGTTCGGTTGCCTGGATCCGGGATCGTACTCCTACATGCACTTTACAATGCAGTGCAATACTTTAATTTATACGGATTAATTCTTATACTTGCTTATACGGTTTCGCTAATACGCTACTTAATTACAAGTGCTTACCTAACTGCTAAATTCTATGCAAGTTCGTTTCTACATCCTGTACGTACAATTACAATTCCGATACTTAATTCCGTATCACTTTCGATACGTGGGGACGAGTTGTCGTGTACGTTGCTGTCCTAGCAACTACTGTTTTACTTCATACGTCTTCCCGTTATATTCCTGTCACTCTACCTGCTGCGCAGTTGCTGTACACATCATTAACTATGTAGTATTAATTAACTATTAAAGTTTACTTATACAATACTTCACAGTTACACAAACCCACCCACCCACAAAACGCGCGCAACCAAAAACTTACCTGTACTCAACCAGCCAAATTCCGGGCTGGATATAGGCCTGCTGATATTATCACTGGCAACTTGCACGTTTCCCAACGAAAACTATCCACCGATACATCAAACGAAAGAGAAACAAATTACAAAAATTCTGATACCAAACAAGTTGTTTTTTATGTGATCTGCGAGAAAAGCCAGGCACCCAAATTTTCTCGTAGACATAGCATAGAATTGGATCCACGGTTTGGTTTTAGTTTTAACGCAGTGCTTTTCTCTACGAGAAACTTTGGGTGTCTCAATTTTCACTTAGACTTCATAAAACACAGCCCGTTCGGTATCAAATTTCTTGTAATTTTTTTCTCATTCGTTTGAGATATTAGTTGATAGTTTTGGTTTGGAAGTTTGTGCGGCGCAAGTGCTTCGGTTCAGCATGAGTCTGCGCGCAGTTGCATGTTTTTTTATTGGTCATTTTGTTGGTCATTTGGTCTTGGCTAATAAATGGTCGGTCGCGGACCGAATGTAACACCTTTTTGCAGTCCACTGTACGCCCCCTAAATCATTGATTTTTGGCACCTTCAGTTTTGGCAAGGAAAACTAGGAAATCGCACGGCTCTATTTGTCCCTTGCCAGAAAATTGTAACCGGCAGGAAAATTAAATGGATGGTGGATGTTCCACGAAATCGCATCCACCCTTCTGCCGGACTTCGGCAAAACGCATCGAAATAGGCACGTCCACAAGACTGTGCGCAGAATACTACAAATCTTACTGATCAACACGAATACTGAACACCGTTTACCTTCCTATGAAACCTTAAACCGAAACGCAGTAATGTACGCCAACTGTGGCGTAATGGAGTGGCACTGATATCACGAGAATGTGTTGTCCTTTAGTGACCTCTGTTTGTTGTCCGTCTAGCATGACAACTGCGATAGCAATTCGCCCTTGTTGTCCTGATGACAACAAACAGTTGGCTGTTTGCGCCCTTAGTGGTCCATAATAAATGTATTATGGCGCCACCTCAAGTCGAGACAATGGGCTTAGTGGAAGCAGTGAATGCACCTGATCGGTGCAAGCCGTGGTGTGAGCCACGCCACTGGAGCAGAAGACTGGATCCACGCCAGTGATAAACGACGGCAATGCTCGGGCCTATGGCAGATCAAGAGGTCAGACCACGGAGACGGAGGGAGCTATTATGACGGTGGGACGACCTTTGAGGAGGTCAGTGTGAGAACCGGTCAATGGACCTAGGTATCAGTGGTGTACGCTGCGGCCCCGCCCTGCTAAGTTTCCCGAGATAAGCGAACGCTTGCCTTGTTCAAATAAGAGCGTCTTGCCTAGGAAGCAGGAGAAAGCCTGCCAGAGGCGTGTCAGTGACATGGTGACCAGATAAACGAGTGATGGCCTGTGAGATTTAGGCAATGAACTGGAAAAGAATTCAACAGGAGGACGAGTGTTATGTGATGGGAATCCACGTGGACAACGACTTCGACTGTAAACGTCCTCGAGTTCCGGACTGTTTAAGACACGTAGTCAGAATAAGCGAGATAAGAAACGGAAAAAGAAAACAGCAATCGAAGATGACCTGGACAATTTAAATTTCATTCCCGAATAATTTGTGTTATTTCTGGGTTTAATTAATATTATTTTTCGAATATCATACACGTTTGTTAGTGTGTTTCCCCCACTGGGGAATTAATAATGGTGTGACTAAGAAACCATACAGTTATTCTACGACACAGAGACAGTATTTTGTTTTTGAAACTAACAAAATTTAACTTTTGAAGCATTTGGCGTATACGCAAGTCTGGAAAAAACTGCTTTCGCAGTTCGCATTAAGACGGAACATTGGGATGTATTTGTGACTCATAACTATAATTAATATTTATATTTATAATTACGATTCTCGAGATATGTTCATGCGCACATAATAACGGTTCTCAGTAACAGTTGTTGATCGTCTTGTGGATGTTATTGTCATTTAGTTGGGTTATTGTTAGTCTGGAAGAAAACTATTAAATTTACTTAGCAAGAACTTCACACGGATAGACTGAAATCTCCATTTTTTCCCAGGACATACGTAGTAAACCTGTCAATGTTAACTCACCCGGCTCCGCATTATCACTGCCAAGATGCAACGAGGTGTTTGCGGAGATATTAGTTTAACTGACCGTGAGTCGAATTTATGATACAGTATAACCGTGAAAATCGGTATAATACCGTGAACCTGACGGTAACAGACTAACAGTCGTTTTCTTACCTGCGGCTTCGTAGAACTTTATTGGCGTGACGACCTCATGTCCGCGGTTACTTCCATTCCCAATCCATTCCTGTAGATATAAAGCCGATTAGAAATTCACAGATTAGAAGTTCACAATGCATATAACAAGCAAATTTCTTCTACCGCAAAACGCGGCACAAGTCGTGACTTAATCTTTAATCGTTCTGGATCATGCTGAAAAAAATTCCACATCCTCTTCGGAATAATTTACCACTGCATTACGATTTATTATTTTATTAAACGAGTCCAATACTATAAACGAGTAGATCTACAAATGTGTGCAACTGTGAGTTACAAAGGTAAACCAGGCTCAAGTACACACTGTACAGTCTGTAGATACGAGGAAATCTGGACGCATTACAAATGGTTGAGCCAGCGTGTTGCCCAGCAACTTTCATTTCTTTCGGAATGTGGATCGGATCGTTCAGAATGTTTAAAATGTGGTTGACCGCGAGTTATTACCGCAAAGCGCAAACGTCTTCCATCACTGCGCAATGCGTGGCGTTGCTTTCTCGTTTTTAAGTCCACGTCTTCTATAGTTCTGCAGAAAGTCGTCCCCATGCATGATCTACTCGCGGATCACCAAATAAGACGCTAAACAGGAATCAGTCTTTGACCCAACTGATAGCCACAGTAGCTAGCACAGGATCCCTGATGTCGCTCACGAACGCACAGGGCGTACACTCAATGACTCATTCTACTATTCTACTGTAAAGACTGCTAATTACTTGTAAAATCTACGTCGAGGTCAATCAAACCAAACTTTCTAACAGAGAACAAGGTTTTCGTTCTTGTACGGGACGAAATAAGAACAGTGTCATTTGCTTGCTGTAGTGGATTATTCGTAAATGCTGCTGCACACGATAAAAGTTTTCCGGTTTCTGTCATAACGGTTGTCATGACCAGCAAAAAGCATGGCGATGGTCAGAAAACAAAAAATTCAAACGGGCCGCTGGAGCATGTCAAAGGTCGTCGCACACTTTCCCAGCAGCCGTGGCTCGCACAACCGGCCGGCTGGTCGGAGTGGCCGCATTTTCCCATTTCCCGCATTTTCCCATCGCGAAATCTATCTGTGTTTGCGAGGCAACCTAGGATTTTTCGTGTAACGTCGTCAATGAGTCAATGCGGAAAAGTGTGAGGCCGCGTATTGCCATTGGGATGCTCAACCTCCCGCTTCGCCAATGTCCCTAACTGGAGAGCAATATTTCGCTTATTAGAAGGTTCAGTTACAGGACTTTGTGAAATTACTTAAGGCATGCGCACTCAAATTTGTCCTATTGTTCCATGGTGTTCACCGCTAATTCAGCAAACCGTAATCTCTACAACTGTCAATAAAAAAACCCTAAATAGCAGCAATAATGAACTGAGGATACTCTGTACTGTAATAATAATCTGTATAAGGCTGTCGCATACCGGTTTTGCTCAAGAGCGGTCACTTTATCGAGCGCCGATTTCATTTTACTCACACACAAAAACTGCGGTACACCGATATCTATGTGTTGATCGAAATGTCATTAAAATTTTACACCGTATGTTATGCGGACAACCGTTTGCCAAAGACATTAATTGTATGAAGCAAGGTTCACGTTGATTTGGCTGCGTTACGTTTGAGTGCTTCACTACCTCTTGCTGTCAGTTAAGGCTAATTATATGAATACTAAACATCTCTTGCAGGTGTTCGGCCTCTCCTGTTAGACCGCGGTAATCTCAGCTTCTACTCATCCAATTTTCCTGCTTTAAAATGTTCTAAAAAGTAAAAACCTCCCGGTCTGGCGGGTGATCTAAGATTAATCGTTGTTTGCTAAATCTGGAACTTCAAGCCCAGTGGACACTCAAAAGCTTGTTACCATGGATGCCATAAGCCTAACATAGTTTATGTCTGTCTCACGGGCGTTAAATTAGTCTGAGCCACGGGCATTAAATTAGCAAAAGGAAAAGCTTTGGCATCGCCTCTGCGTTTCCTAAGTTTCATTGGCCGACTGAACGAATCAGTTCGGACACTTTGTTGGCTACTCTTGCCTATTAGAATTTCGCGAGTTTAGCAGAATAAACATAAAATTTGCAGCCGAGCCACAAAACCAAACGAACTCTATCAACAAAGGTCAACAATCCAAGAACTGGGCATTAGCAGATACTGGACTGATAGACCCTGACTCAAAGAAGAAGTGCAAACTGCTAGTTTGCTAAAGTATTAACCGATAATGACAGTCAGCGTCGCAGGTTGGCTAATCACTATAAACTATAAGCCATACGACAAAAAAAGGAATAATTTCACCTGATACAACCGCAAGTTGCCGGCAGAGCGTTCCGTGTCATTTCTTAAATCTGATAAACTGAATAAAATCTGTTGTCTTATACGAAAACCAACTGTTTTCAAACAAAATAATAACTGGTACTGCTTCCTCGAATACGCTGCAACTTATGAATTTTAAACTAATTTATTTACCGAGTCGTAAGCCAATATTCATCCGTGCTCAGCTTGTTATTAATACAGTCACAACAAAATTTTCGTTATGTGATGATGTACTTATTGTACTGCACGCCGAACCGTTATACTGTGCGTCGATCTGAAAAATAATTTCTTTACTGAAGCACCGATAAACTGATTTGTATCTTCCGGTTACGATTGAACTGATCAAATGAAGTTTAGAACGAAGAATACCGTACACACCTTAGTATCCGTACTTAGCAGGCAAACGAATGTCAAGTGACGACATTCGAAATGCTGCTACATACGGAAACTGCAGGCTACCAAACAGTATGTGCGCTATTGGTACAATAATGTGGTTCGCTAGAAAGTAAATAAAGTAAATCTACGAAGTACACTAAAGTAAATCTACGAAGTAAACTAAAGTACGACAGTTTACTAAAGTACGAGATATACCGACCGAACCAATGTGGGAAGTCATACCGAATGCCGTCCGTGCAGTTCTCAAGTAGATTGGCCTGCCTGAATCACCACTGTTTCCGGTTGACGGACTTTGCTCCGCTGGGGAGTACGGCAGCCTAATGAGCGCGGATTGTCATAATAATTTCAAGTTCGTAATAATTCAGCTGCACATGTGTTTCCGTTATGATGGTAACAATGACAATTCCCTTACAAAGCTGAACTGCAAGCGTTTGAAGGTTTAACCATTCTTCGGTTTCCAGAAAATACGATACAGTTTGGACCGTGTCAGTGCGACAAAGAGGAAGACCTCCACCCCAAGCATGTCCACCGTAACGAACGAGTCCAGCTCTCACATCTTCGACAGTGACACCCCGCTGGCACCAATCCCGACGATGCAAGAACCTCTGACGAACAACATGCTTTGGATAAATCCTTCGATACCCACAATACCGCATTCGATGCTGTTTTTGTGGAACACGGGGAGGGCTTACTTCGGTTTCGGCAGTTAACCGGTGCCAAAAACACACCATTATAACAAATGTACTACGTATAATCAGGTTTATAATTACGATTATAACGAATGTTATTATGTACATTGTACAATCAGGTAGCCAGTCATAGATATGTTGACAAAAATAAAATCAATGCAATGCTTATATCAGTTTCAATGAAATGCAGCTTTTGCACAAGTTATAGTATACGTAAATATTATATTAAGAAAAAGATCAATATTACGCGAGGCTGGGTTTCAGCCAGGTCATGCAAGTTGTGAATGACGAGCAGATCAGCGCACTTCCGGTATCGGTCGAGGTGATACGTACTGAATCCAGTAAGAACCCACAGCTAATGGAAGTAATGCGGTACGTGAATGGTAAATGGTCGGTGACCGTACCAGAGAATCTAGTCAGTTATGGACGGCGAAAAAATGAGTTCACTATTCATTCAGGATGTCTGTTATGGGGCGCCAGAACGGTTATACCAAAATCTGTACGGAAACGTATACTTCAGTACCTGCACGAATCACATTCTGGCATAGTCCGTACAAAAGCGGAAGCAGGGAGTCACTTTTGGTGGCGTGGTATTGACAACGAGACAACGAAATAAGCGAGGTAGCAGCCGGTTGCGAAATATGTACGCGAGCGGCGAAAGAGCCACAGAAGGCTCCGTTATCACAGTGGCCGGTACCAGCAGGATCGTGGCAGCGGATCCATAATGATTTAACAGGCCCGTTCAAGAACGAAATGTTCATTATCGTTGACGCGTTTTCAAAATGAGTGGAATTGTGATTATGAAATCGATAACTTCTGAAGCCACGGTAGCAGTGTTGTCGAGTTTATCCGCAAGGTACGGCGCATGTTCTACAATGGTTTCAGATAATGGGACGCAGTATACGTCCGAAGATTTCGCTCAGTTCTGTAGCAAGTGGGGCGTTAAACATCTAAGGTCACCGCCCGGACATCCACAGTCGGACGGCCAAGCCGAGCGATATGTGGACACGGTGAAGTCTGCGTTAACAAAAATCATGTCTGGTGGTGATATCATCATGCAGGTGGCGTTAATGTTTTTGTTATCGAGCAACGGTACACCCGACAACGGGGAAGAATACCGACATTTTAGATTTTACGTATATGTATATACAATACCGAAAGCGCGGATCAACAACCGGGAGCTTGGTTATTTGTTAAAGACCCACATCAACCGCTGACGAAAGTTGTAAGTACGCGCACTCGCTCGTGTAAACGCAATAAGACAGTTTCACCAAATACTCACCACGCTTCCTGGTGAAAACGAAAACCCAGTCGGTCGTAAGGTCATTGTCGGGCCACCGAAGGCCAGGGAAGTCTTTGATAGCAAAAACACCCCCCTGAATCGTTGGTTGTTGGCATTTTCCGTCTTGGGAAGAAAAACTAGGAAATGGCTATATTTGTCACTTGCCAGGCAGCTGTAACCAGCAGGAAAATTAAATGGATGGTGGATGTTCCATGAAATCGCATCCACTTTTCTGCTGGACTTCGGCAAAACGCATCGAAATAGGCACTTCAGCAAGACTGTGCGCAGAATACTGTACTACAAAATCGTACTGAGCAATATGATTTTTTAACACTGTTTACCTTCCACTGAAACCTTAAACTGAAACGCAGTAATGTACGCCAACTTTGGCGTAGTGCAGTGGCACTTATATCACGAGAACGTGTTGTCCTTCAGTGACCTCTTTTTGTGGTATGTCTAGCATGGCAACCTTTTGCAGTCCACTGTACGCCCCCTAAATCATTGATTTTTAGCACCTTCAGTCTTGGCAAGGAAAACTAGGAAATCGCACGGCTCTATTTGTCCCTTGCCAGACAATTGTAACCGGCAGGAAAATTAAATGGATGGTGGATCTTCCACGAAATCGCATCCACCCTTCTGCCGGACTTCGGCAAAACGCATCGAAATAGGCACGTCCACAAGACTGTGCGCAGAATACTACAAATCTTACTGATCAAAACGAATACTGAACACCGTTTACCTTCCTATGAAACCTTAAACCGAAACGCAGTAATGTACGCCAACTGTGGCGTAATGCAGTGGCACTGATATCACGATAATGTGTTGTCCTTTAGTGACCTCTGTTTGTTGTCCGTCTAGCATGACAACTGCGATAGCAATACGCCCTTGTTGTCCTGATGACAACAATCAGTTGGTTGTTTGCGCCTTCAGTGGCGCACTGGCGCTTCATAACAAATGTATTATTCCGCCTCCTCAAGTCGTGACAATGGGCGTAGTGGTACCAGTGAATGCACCTGATCGGTGTAAGCCGTGGTGTGAGCCACGCCACTGGAGCAGATGATGGGATCCACGCCAGTGATGGCGACGGCAAGGGCCGTGCCTATGGCAGATCAAGAGTCGCCATCCAGACCTGGCTGACATGGGACGCGATCAAAGGATCCGCGACATGGTGTGGGAGCTGCGGAAAACTGTTGTTGCTGCAGGAGCCCAGGACGCCCATCGAAAATGGAGTCTCCTTAAAGAAAAGGAAAAGCTGTTGCTGAAAGGTGTTACTCAAAGGTTTGGCCAGTGGCGTGGTGAGCATTTCCAGAGACTCTGTGTGCGGCGCCACGCTGAGCGAAAGCACAATACAAAAGTACTGTCAGACCCCGGGAGACGGATGGACCCTCTATGACGGTGGGATGACCTTTGAGGAGGTCAGTGTGAGAACCGGTCAATGGATCTAGGTATCTGTGATGTATCTAGATTCGCGTGATTCTTGACCTTCTTGCACTTTCTATATTTCTGTTCTCTGTCCTTTGTCCTAGCAACTTTCTGTGCTTTTTCTGTTCTCTGGTTACGGTTCTTCCCATTACAGTCAGTCAGTTCTTTCCTCAGTTGCGATACACATTAAAGTGCTACGATACGAGTCCATAGCATACGCTACAGTACACATACCTACAGATCTCACAGTATCAGTGGTGTACGCTGCCACCCCGCCCCGCTAAGTTTCCCGAGATAAGCGAACGTCTGCCTTGTCCAAGTGAGAGCGTCTCGCTGAGGAAGCAGGAAAAAGCTTGCCAGAGGGCTGAGGAAGCAGGAAAAAGCTTGCCAGAGGCGTGTCAGTGACGTGGTGACAAATTAAACGAGAGATGGACTGTGAGAGTAAGGCATTGAAGTGGGAAAGAATTCGACAGGAGGACGAGTGTGACGTGATGGGAATCCACGTGAAGAACGACATTGACTGTATGAGCAAGCATCGACCAAGTGAGAGCATGCGGTCTACCAGACACCCATGGGGAAGTAGTAAGGACGAGAATGATGTTTTGGATGGTTTCCGATGCAAATTAGCTGCGTTACGCAAGAAAGTCCAGCCGGTGTGCGGACACAACTCCACGGTACTGGAGACCGGTGGAATATCGTCTATGTATGCTAGAGCCGGATGGGAGCAAGTTGGAAGTTAGTTAAAACGGCAGAAGCCGGTAAAGTTCAGAACGTTGTGGAATTCAGCGACGGTGGAAATGATGGCGTGGTAAATAATGAACAATCAGCGATGATTTTGCGTCAATCGAAAGTGACCGAGACGGGAATTGAAACATCCTCGAGTTCCGGACTGTTTAAGACTTGAAGTCAGAAGAAGCGAAGTAAGTAGCGCAAAAAGAGAACAGCAATCGAAGATGACCTGGGTAATACAAATTAATTTTCGAATAATTTTGTGTTATTTTCTGGGTTTACTTAATATTATTTTTTGAATATCCTACATGTTTATTAGTGTGTTTCACACACTGGGGAAGGTGTAATGGTATGACGGAGCAACCATGCAGTTGTCATTAAGAAAGGGTCGCTGAGCAAGTTAGTGTGAGTTGAGCGGTTTTACAGTAAAGGTCAATACGAGACACTGCAGTTGTCCCAAATTCCATTTTGTTCTGAATTAATTAACCCTGTGCAAATACTTCTCTCTTCCTATATAATGACACCATAAGAGTATTGCTGACTACTATCTTTTTTTCCCGAGAAATAAATGTTTTTAACTGTTAGCGCTTTTCCTAATTCTGTGACACAAAAACAGTGCTTTTTGAAACTAACTAAAATTTAACATAAAATAGTATCTGTGGATGATTTTTGGATCTCTTAAGAAGTTATACCATTGTCAGATTTCGAAAAACTGATTTTTTCAAATTGCTCATTCGGCAAGAATACTTACCATCTTATCCACAACCGAGAACAATATGAGTTCAGTATGGCGAGTTGCAAAAATGTTGTCAATTTTTTTCGATTGTCACCCATGATAAATTTGGCGGACTGGGAATCTTTCGTATCGTATACGCCGCTTCTACGGTAAATTTGAATTTTTCCAAAAACAATGAAATTAATTATTACATTTTTAAAATTCACAGTACAAAACACAAATGTTTTGGTTTAAACACATACAAAGAGTTTTTCTCTTATTAAGATGTGTAGTAGAAGTGTAGAACCATTTTGGTGTTACAAGCTGTAACGGTTCTGCTGTCAACGTTGTGCGCATCGCGCACAAGCGATTCTGCCGCTCAAACCACGAACACGGTATAACTTCTCGTTTAGCGTGTTTATAAGTTATGGGGAGCGTTTGCTACAAAAATCTGAAGTTCCATGCCCGTTATCGTAACAGTATCATTTTGCGTTAACGCACGCCAGGAGAAATTGCTTTCGCAGTTCGCATTAAGACGAAACCGGATAAACTGAAATTCCCTTTTTTTCCCAGGAAATACGCAGTAAAACTGTCAATATTACTTCATCCGGCGCCACATAATTACTATCAATGGCGCCCTATCATTTTGGCCACCATTCATTTTGGCCACCATTCATTTCGGCCACCATTCATTTTGGCCACCACTGATTTTAATTACCGCGTTCGATTTTCAGCTTATACCGGGTACATGCATTCACTACGCTAATGCAAGTTTGCGAGCCTGTGATCCAGCAATGTTTCTTAATTAGTAAAACACACTAAAAATAAACATAAGAGAACATAAGAAAAAACAAGTAAATCTAATAACCTAGAACAGTAAACACACCAGAAAACCTAGGGTAAGAAAACCTAAGAAACCTAAGAAAACCTAAGAATAACCTAAGAATAACCTAAGAAAAGTATCACAAAGTAAGTAAATATTAGCTGAAAATCGAACGCGGTAACCAAATCAGTGGTGGCCGAAATGAATGGTGGCCAAAACGAATGGTGGCCAAAATGAATGGTGGCCAAAATGAATGGACACGCTATCAATATGCAGCAGGGTGTTTGCGGAGAAATTAGTTTAACTGAGTCGAATTTATGGTACAATATAATCGTGAAAATCGATACGTATAATACCGTGGACCTGACGGTGATCAATCGTTTTCTTACCTGCCGCTTCGTAGAAATTTATTGGCGTGATGACCTCACGTCATGGGTAACTTCCATTCCCAATCCTTTCCTGCAGACATAAAGCCGATTAAAAAGTTAACACTGCGTATAACAAGCAACTCTCTTCTACCGCGCAAGTTTTGCCTTAATCTTTAAACATTCTGGATCGTGTTGAGAAAAACTGCAACACCTCGGAATAATTTGCCACTGCACTACGTTTCATTATTTCAGTAAATGAGTCCAATACTACATTCGAGTGGATCTATGAATCTGTGCAATTGTGATTCACCAAATTCAATTGGTCTGATTCAGTTAACCGATTTACCAAGGTAAATCAGGCTCATGTATGCACTATACAGTCTGTAGATACGAGAAAATCTGGAGGCATTGCAAATAGTTGCAGGCACCGTGTTGCCAAGCAACTTTCATTTCTTTCCGACTGTAGATCGGATCGTTCAAAGCTGTTGCTGGCCGGAAGCTATCACCGCAAGGCGTAACCGTCTTAAATCACTGCGCCGTGCGTGGCGTTGCTTTCTCGTCTGCGGCAACTTTTTTAGATCCACGTCTTCTATGGTTATGCAGGAAGTCGTCAACCCCTTGCGTGGCTACTAAATAAATGTCGCTATACAGGATTAAGTCTCGATGCAACAACTGATAGCCACAGCCAGGCCCGTCTTTAGCTTTTTGGAAGGGGGGTGCGCAAAACCTCGCGCCAGCTGCGCCAGTTGGGAAATGGCCGAAAATTTCAGGCAAAACGTAGAAAAGTGGCTCCAAAAAGCCACTTTTCTACGCTTTTCTATTGTAATTTTCGTTGCGCCAGTGCGCGCGCGCCAGTCGCATTTTCTTGCGCCAGCGCCAGCTCCCTGTACACCTTTTTCCCGTTTTCTCCCTCCGGGAGGGAGCGCGCGCCAGTGCGCCCCCCCCCTTAAAGACGGGCCTGGCCACAGCAGTTAGCACAGGATCCCTGATGTCGCTCAGGAACGCACAGGGCGTACACTCAGTGACTCATTCTATTATTTTACTGAAAAAAACTGCTAATTACTTATGAAATCTACGTCGAAGTCAATCAAACCAAATCCCGTTACGGAAAAGAAAGTTATTTATGCTTGTACGGACCGAAATGGGAACAGTGTTGATGCTCGCTATAGTGGATTAATCATAAATGCTGCTGAATTTCATTTCCACGACAAAATTTTTCCTTTTTCTGTCATAACGGTTGCCAAGACCAGCAAAAAGCATGGGGATAGTCACAAAATAAAGAAATCAAACGGGTCGCTGGAGCATGCCAAAGGTCATCGCGCACTTTCCAAGCAGCCGTGGCTCGCACAATTAACACGCATTTTCCCATCCCAAATCTACATTTTTTTGCGCGGCAGCCTTGGATGTTTCGTGTAACGGCATCAATGGGTCAACGCGGAAAAGTGTGAGGCCGCGTGTGGCCGTTAGGACGCTCAACCTCCCGCTTCGTCAATGTCCCTATCTGGAGGGTGGTATTCCACTTATTAGAAGGTTCAGTTACAGGACTCTGTAAAATTACTTAAGCGAATGCGTACTCAAACTTATCCTATTGTTCCATGGTGTCCACAGCGTAATCAGCAAACACGAAACTCTACAACTGTCAATAAAAAACCCCCTAATAAAAGCAATAATGAATTGGGGATAATCTGTACTGTATCTGTACATATAAGGTTGCCGCATACCGGCTTTGCAAAAGAACGGTCACTTTATCGAGCGCCGATTACTTACATTTTACTCACACAAAGATTGCGGTACACCGATATCTCATACGTCTGTATGCGTTGACGGAAATGTCTGTAAAATTTTACACCGTATATTGTTTTATGCGGATAACTATCTACCAAAGACATTAATTTTCTGAAGCAAGGTTCACGTTGATCGGGCTGCTTAACTACCGAGCCCACTTGTTGTTAGTTAAGGCTAATTATTAATAAAGTCATAACAAACTTTTCGTACAAAGCGACGTGATGTATTGCACGCCGAACCATTATACTGTGCGTCGATCTGAAACATGATTTCTTTATTGAAGCGCCGATAAACTGAATTTGTATCTTCCCGTTACGATAAAACTGATCAAACGAAGTTTAGAACGAAGAACACACACCTTAGTATCCGTACTTAGCAAGCAAACGAATGTCAAGTGACGACATTCAAAATGCTGCTACATACGGAAACCTCAGGCTACCAAAAAGTATGCGTTTATATTACAATGATGTGGTTCGTTGGAAAGTAAATAAATTGGTACTTCGTAAATCTGCGAGTGTCCAACCGGAGATGTAATAGTACTTACGGCAAATCAACGACAGGCAGCTGTATCCCTTATGGATCTCATTTTTCCTGGTTCAAAGCTAATTAATCGTCGTTGGAAGGACATCAAATATCAATACGTTACCCTAGTTGATTTCCTGAAATTTGGTGATATGAGTCAGGTGCGCGAGCGGTAGCCTGCATGGACGACGCTGGCTGAAACGCATGACCCGAGCTGGATCGAAAGTGCTTTGCAGATTGACTTGGTGTGTTGCTTCCAGTTCTGATACCCAGTACATGTTACGCTTTGCTTATTGCAATGCAGGCGAATTCTTGAGATTCCGCATACAGAACGCCGAGGCCGAAATGGCCTTACAATATCCTAATTCTGCCTCCTGTCGAGCACGCCATGATCACTGATCTGGTTTTTTTCCATGACCAGTAATGGCTAAAGTCGGAAGCAAGGCGAAATTTTCATGTGTTGCCACCACTTCATCAATGGCGCGGCGGATTGTGTGGAACTACCGTACCAAAAAATTTTTTTATGGAGAACACTTGATGGTGGTGAACGACATGAGCATCGATTTCTAACTGAAAATTAAATTCAGTGCAAGCTAGTTCGTTGCATACAACATTACCCGTGGTGCTCCTTTTTCCCGGAAGCTTATCAGCGGCAGCTCGTGACCTTTTGGTGCACCATTAATCGTGACAGCTTTTTACAATATTCACAGCGCGGATTGTCATGATAATTACAGGTTCGTAATAATTCAGCTGCACATGTGAATCCGGGATGATGGTAACAATGACAATTCCCTTACAAAGCTGAACTGCAAACGTTTGAAGGTTTAGCCATTTTTCGGTTTCCAGAAAATACGATACACTTTGGACCGTGTCAGTACGACAAAGAGGAAGACCTCCACCCCCAGCATGTCCACCGTAACGAACGAGTTTAGCTCTCACATTTTTGACAGTGACACCCCGCTGGCACCAATCCCGGCGACGCAAGAACCTCTGACGAACAACATGCTTTGGGTAAATCATTCGATACCACACAATACCGCATTTGATGCAATTTTTGTGGAACACGGGGAGGGCTTACTTCGGTTTCGGCAGTTACTTCGGTTCCGCAAGAACCTCTGACGAACAACATGCTTTGAATAATTATTTCGATACCACACAATACCGCATTCGATGCAGTTTTTGTGGAACACGGGGAGGGCTTACTTCGGTTTCTGCAGTTAAATCATTCGATACCACACAAAACCGCATTCGATGCAGTTTTTGTGAAACACGGGGAGGCTTACTTCGGTTTCGGCAGTTACTTCGGTTCCGCAAGAACCTCTGACGAACAACATGCTTTGAATAATTATTTCGATACCACACAATACCGCATTCGATGCAGTTTTTGTGGAACACGGGGAGGGCTTACTTCGGTTTCTGCAGTTAAATCATTCGATACCACACAAAACCGCATTCGATGCAGTTTTTGTGAAACACGGGGAGGCTTACTTCGGTTTCGGCAGTTACTTCGGTTCCGCAAGAACCTCTGACGAACAACATGCTTTGAATAATTATTTCGATACCACACAATACCGCATTCGATGCAGTTTTTGTGGAACACGGGGAGGGCTTACTTCGGTTTCTGCAGTTAAATCATTCGATACCACACAAAACCGCATTCGATGCAGTTTTTGTGAAACACGGGGAGGCTTACTTCGGTTTCGGCAGTTAACCGGTGTCAAAAAACACCATAATAACGAATTTACAACATACAATTAGGTTTATACAGTAATCACGGTTATAACGAATGTTATTAAATACAATCAGGTAGCCAGTCATAAATATGTATACAAAAATGAAATCAATGCAATGCTTATATCAGTTTCAATATAATGCACCCCTTGCACGAGTCATAGTATACGTAAATATTGTTCAGATATTAAGAAAAAGATCAACATTGCGCGCGGCTGGGTTTCAGCCAGGTCATGCAAGTTGTGAAGGACGAGCAGATCAGCGCACTTCCGGTATCGGTCGAGGTGATACGTATTGAATCCAGTAAGGACCCAGAGCTATTGGAAGTAATGCGGTGCGTGAATGGTAAATGGACCGTGACCGTACCAGAGAATCTGGTCAGTTATGGACGGCGAAAAAATGAGTTCACTATTCATTCAGGATGTCTGTTATGGGGCGCCAGAACGGTTATACCAAAATCTGTACGGAAACGTATACTTGTGTACCTGCACGCATCACATTCAGGTATAGTCCGTATGAAAGCGGAAGCGCGAAGTCACTGTTGGTGGCCTGGCATTGACAACGAAATAAGCGAGGTAGCAGCCGGTTGCGAAATATGTACGCGAGCGGCGAAAGAGCCACAGAACGCTCCGTAATCACAGTGGCCGGTACCAGCAGGATCCTGGCAGCGGATCCATATAGATTTAGCTGGCCCGTTTAAGAACGAAATGTTCATTATCGTAGACGCGTTTTCAAAATGGGTGGAGTTGTGATTATGAAATCGATAACTTATAAAGCCACGGTAGCAGTGTTGTCGAGTTTATCCGCAAGGTACGGCGCATGTTCGGAAATAGTTTCAGATTACGAGACACAGTTTACTTCCGAAGATTTCGCACAGTTCTGTAACAAGTTGGGCGTTAAACATCTAAGGTCACCGCCCGGACATCCACAGTCGAACGGCCAAGCCGAGCGATATGTGGACACGGTGAAGTCTGCGTTAACAAAATTTATGTCTGGTGGTGATATCACCATGCAGGAGGCGTTAAATGTTTTGTTGCGATATCGAGCAACGGTACACCCGACAACCGGGAAGCCTCCGGGAGAGTTATTCCTAGGGCGGAAATAACACCGAGTTGTCGTTAATTAATCCCACTGAGAGGTTTACTGAGAAAGTGGAACTTCGACAGAGATACGAAAGGAATTTTAATCAAAATACTGAGGAGCGAAAATTCACGGTAGGACAGCTAGTCCTTGTGAAAGATTTTCGTAGCCGAGAAAGTATGATTGGGCTCCGGGAAAACTAATCGAAGCTGTGGGACAGCGGATCTGGATAGTGAGAAGTGGTAAATTTACATGGCGACGCAATGTAAATCAAATCATACCACGAGCGTGGTATAGCGACTACGAAGCAGCGGAAGCAAAGCTGGCTGCTTTGCTGGTGCCACAGAATCGGGACGACGATCAGAAACGGTCCCAGAGGAGCGACGCGAGTCAGCGGCTCCGAAGGCAGATATTAGTGGGCGAGGTGACGCAGCGGCCCATGCAGATGATCGGAGACGTGATGATACGGCCGAGAATGCAAATAAGCATCCTGAAGAGGCTAAAGCTGAACCGATGGCTGTGTCTGAGCCAAAGGTCACTCCGATTGTCCAGCCACGGATAATGACAAAGGTGCCAGTAGCTACCTGGGGCGCAGAAAACAGCTGGAAAACCGAAACCCGCAGTGGAACACGTACCTGTTAGACGAGGTGAACGTACCCGTAAGGAGCCAGACAGGTATGGTGAACGGGTTAAGCCTAAGTACAGGTAAGTGCGGCAAGTATTAGTGCCTGTACATGAAATGTAAATAATTCATTTGATTAAGTACTCGTATTATTTTGATTTATAAATAATGACGAGAAAAGTTTTCAGCTGCTCTTGAGAGAAATTACGCGTGCGGTTGTGTAGCAACATATAATATGTGGATCGAAAGGAAGATATTGAAATTTTTTTTAATTTCATAAAATTTTAATAGCAAACAGCATAAGTAGTTGAAAATGTATCTGTTGATCAGTAAATGCGTGGAACGCACAAACAAAACAACGTTTAACTATTCTTCGTCTAAGCGTGTGTTTAAGAAAGCATGTCCAGCACATAAGTGCGATGAATGCGGTGAAGTTGGCCATATTAAGCGACGATGTCCTCAGAACACCAAAAAAAGATCCACCAGGCACAGCCGCGGAGACCAAGGATGAACCGCAAGCATCGATCAGCCGCCAAGCGGAAACGAGAAAAGTCGCGACATCTGAACTGATAAAAGGCATGAATTAAGTCACCATTACAGACAAGGAGCCGATGGAAATTGATGGAAATGAGCCGCCACTCGCTGATTATGAAGACGACAATACAGCAGGAAACACCGTAAAATAACGTTGCAAATTCAGTTCCGTGTTCCGCTATATTATGCAAAATAAATAATTGCTTATTTTTGTATAGCGTAGGGAGGAATGTAATGTACTAAATAAATGTCCTTTGCAACGATTATTATTTATGCTTGTTGTTGTGAGTTTGAGACCAGTCGAGTTTGTGACTCGTAGTGTTGGGTAGTAAAAGTCCTTGCCAATATACTTATTTTTACTATCTGCTTTGGAAAGTTTACTTATTTTTACTTACTATTCAAAATTTTTCGGGACTTTTACTTACTTTTACTTTTTATTTCAATTTTCGCAGGGACATTTACTTACTAAATTAAAGTAAATTTACTAAATAAATGTAATTTAGCATTGACAGTTTCGAATTTCGCTAGTTTCAGAGCGCAACAGACTACTGAAAATAATGCAGATAAATTTCTTATGCATTAATCGAGCTATACAGGTGCATACTGAAAAGTAAATACTGCTGCTTTTGAGGACGGCAAGCTGGCAGCCGACTACTGCGCACACCCACTTTACCTGCGAGTGGCGGCGGCTGACACGCCAATTTTCCGTAACGTTGATAAAACGAATTAGTAAATAATTTTGTAATTGATTTTTATTTATTCAACACTGAACCTTAATATTTACTTACTTTTTACTATTCCGGCAGCACATTTACTTACTTTTACTAACTTTGTTTCCAAAACCTTACTATTTACTAGACTTTTAATATTAGGCGGACTTTTACTAAGTAAATGGCCGTTATTTAATTTTATTTAGTAGCACAACACTATTTGTGAGCAGCTGCTGAACGGGTAATATTATTTATTAAAAGTATAAAAATACGACAGTTGGTCAGATTCAGCGGTGGTGTTCTTTGCTTATAGTGATGTGAGCAGGTTTTGATGGTTTAATAAATGAAATAAGAGATAATTAAAAAGGGGAATCGCGAGTTTGGTGGTGTCGGGAGACTTAAGTGGTGCAACGTTTATGACCTTTCTAAACTTTTCTTAGCTAATTTCAACCTCAGTGACCTCAAGGGAGCGCAAAGGATCGCTCTAAAATGAAGAAAATTAACCATTCCCAATTTCTCAAAGGATGCAAATGTTAAAACAGTTCCCGTTTCTCAAAAGGATGCACGATCAAACGACAAGTACGAGTGCCGATCCCCGTTAGCTGATAATGTACACCAGACTTTGCCCATTATTGGGTTGGGCTGAAAATTTTCTTTTTCAGCCCATATTTTCCAGCCCATCCCATTCTTTAGATGAAAGGGGGATGGGATGAAGACAAGCAGCGGATGGGCTGAGATGGGCTGTTAATGTTGGAAGATGGGATGGGATCAAGAAAAACGATTTTTAAATACATATATCTAAAATTTCCATGATTTTCTTAGCTAAAAAACTCACGTAAATTCATCTTATCAGTCGAAAAAAATAAAAAATTTCCGCGCTCCGCGCGGATTTTAAACTGTTTGCTGTTTAAGATTCTAAATTCGCCTGGAATTTCTGCGCTACGGGTTGATTTTTACGCGTTAATTTTTTCATTTTGCTTAATCTTCAACAATTTACAGTACTGAAAATTTTTAAAAAAAATGGGCTGAAAATGGGGCCTCAAAGCTGGACAGGGCTGGTGAACTAAAGTAGTTGGAGATGGGCTGGGATGGGAGTTTCGCACGACAGATGGGGATGAAATGGGGATGGGAAAAGTCGAAGATGGGATAGTCCGTCTAGCATGACAACTGCGATAGCAAAACGCCCTTTTTGTGCTGATGACAACAATCAGTTGGTTGTTTGCGCCCCTAGTGGCGGTTAATAATAAATGTATTGTATCGCCATTTCCAGTCGTGACAATGCGTAGTGGAGGAAGCCGTGCTGTGAGCCACGCCACTGGAGCAGAAGACTGGATCCACGCCAGTGATGGCGACGGCAAGGGTCGTGCCTATGGCAGATCCTCAGGTCAGACCCCCGGAAGACGGAGGGAGCCTCTCTGACAGCGGGATGACTTTTGAGGAGATCAGTGTGGGAACCGCTCAATAGACCGAGGTGTCAATGGTGTACACTGCGGCCCCGCCCTGCTGTGTTTCCCGAGATAAGCGAACGCCTGCCTTGTCAAGTGAGAGCGTCTCGGTAACCACTCCATTGTAGTGGAGACCAGTGGAATATCGTCTATGTAATTTAGCTAGAAGTTTCGGTAGTCAAAGTGGCAGAAGACGGTAAAGTTCAGAACGTTGAGGTATCTAGCGACGGTGGAAACGATGACGTGGTACATAATGTACAGCCAGACGATGATTTTGCGATTTCGCGTTAACGCACGCCAACGCAAGCCAGAAGAAAATTGCTTTCGCAGTTCGCATTAAGACGAACCGGATAAACTGAAATGTCCCCTTTTTTCCCAGGACATACGCAGTAAACCTGTCAATATTAGTTCTTCCGGCGCCGTATCGATTTTCACGATTATAATGTACCATAAATTCGACTCAGTTTATGGTACATTATAACGAATTTATGGTACATTATAATCGTGAAAATCGATACGGATACTACCGTGAACCTGACGGGTGTTTCTAAAAGGTGGTGACCACGGTTGTGGGCGTGGTCGCTGTAGGCGTGGTCGTGGTGGGTTGTGGGCGTGGTCGTCGGTGGTTGAGAGTGGCTTAGAGTGGTCAAATGTGGTTGTGGTCAGTGGTGGTCAAAAACTCCCGGTTCAATGTTCAGTTTTCTTTTAACATGCTGCACTGGCGCATTAAAATGACCGTTAATTCATACCGGAGAATTGCGATCGTTTTCTTTTTTTTAGCGTTTTAAATTGACTGATGATTGCGATTTACCGTTTTGGTAACTGTACCGGTACTTGCGAAATTATGATCGCTTTTCATTTGAATTTGTTTTTTTTTCCTACGATGTCAGTGCACATCATAATGAATAATTTAAAAAAAGTACTGAATTCGTTCAGATGCAGATTATATGAGACGCGTCAAATAGAAACCTACATAATCGCAATTACTGCTACACTGCTGCTGCCCATTGACACTTACTGCAGTAAAAGTACTACCCTAGTAAAACCAAAGGGGCAAACTCAATAAAGTACACTGGAAGAGTAATTTTAATTGAAGCAGAGTATCAAACTGCAGCTCTCTGTTCCACTCATTCGTTTGGAAAGCTTCGTGCAGAGACAGCAGACTCAGAGAACGTAGACAACATTCAACATTTCAACTACCTGTCTCTCCCTCGGACAAATTAAAATGCGAAAAATTTGAAAATTGTAGTGTTGTATGCAGTACACATTTAATTTATACAGATACATATTGCACATAATACCATATTATGCGAGTACTGTACAGTGCATGCACAGTATATCTATATGTGTGCATTCTAGTTCAGTATAATACAGTATTATGTACTGTACATAATGCCTTACATACTGGGCGAAACCAAGCCTGTTTTTACGTTTCCGGCTATTGCTAATGCAAGTCAACTAATGGTTCGTGTTGTGGCTAGGCAGCGTTTTATTTACAGCGCTGCTATTAAGATTTTAGGTACATAAATTATATTGCATTAAATTGCACGTAAACAGGTAAATACAAGGTTAGTGCATCTAGTACCACATGAACCGTACCACACAAAAATGGTGGCACCTAAGGCTAAAAGCGCCATGCATACTGGTTTTCCCACCACCTTTATGAATTACACTACTGTATATACCACAAAAATTTTTATTATGCTTGAAAAACGGTATTATTGTTTCCTTTTTTACTCTATACAGAAACCACTGGAGTTTGGATGCAAATTAGTATTTAATATTTTAGTTTTAGTATTTTAGTATATGTTTTTTTAATGCAACGTATGTGCATGAATGATTATTTTAAAGTGCGGCTACATGGTTCTGGTTTCGTCAGGTAATCACTGTTTAATGGCATTTTGCATCGTACCGGATTCTGTTTTTGTTGTTAAGGATGTTCATATCGTATTGTTCTTTGTTATCAAAAATGCTAAAAAAAATGTTATCAAAAATGCTACCCTAATAAGTAAGCATTTTTAAATTCCAAGTAACGTCGTAGCTCGTAGTGTATGAAGCATGCACCTACTACTTCCTTTTTGGTCAACTACAGCGATGACGGTAAAAACTGGAACAAATGCGCGTATACAGATGGATATCAAGGAAACGGGTACCGATTAGTATTGTATTTGCGAAGTACACAGAAATGCCGCAGAATAGCGCGGTGCCATGGCTCCACCACTGTATGACTGAAGTTTAAGATACGTAAAATTTGTTCGATGACATCTGTAACCCTTCTTCTGCTGTGAATCTTATGTATTTATTTGTTAAATACATTTTGCTAGCATAATTATTGACATATATTTACCTACTCAGCCGTACAATGCGCGTGAGGTCGCATAAAAATCTGCAAAAATTAAATAGTGAACGTTGAAACGGAAATTTTTGACCACCACCGACCACAACCACATTTGATCACTCTAAACCACTCTCAACCACCGACGACCACGCCCACAACTCACCACGACCACGCCCACAGCGACCACGCCCACAACCGTGGTCACCACCTTTTAGAGACACCCGAACCTGACGGTGATCAATCGTTTTCTTACCTGCCGCTTCGTAGAAATTTATTGGCGTGATGACCTCACGTCATGGGTAACTTCCATTCCCAATCCTTTCCTGCAGACATAAAGCCGATTAAAAAGTTAACACTGCGTATAACAAGCAACTCTCTTCTACCGCGCAAGTTTTGCCTTAATCTTTAAACATTCTGGATCGTGTTGAGAAAAACTGCAACACCTCGGAATAATTTGCCACTGCACTACGTTTCATTATTTCAGTAAATGAGTCCAATACTACATTCGAGTGGATCTATGAATCTGTGCAATTGTGATTCACCAAATTCAATTGGTCTGATTCAGTTAACCGATTTACCAAGGTAAATCAGGCTCATGTATGCACTATACAGTCTGTAGATACGAGAAAATCTGGAGGCATTGCAAATAGTTGCAGGCACCGTGTTGCCAAGCAACTTTCATTTCTTTCCGACTGTAGATCGGATCGTTCAAAGCTGTTGCTGGCCGGAAGCTATCACCGCAAGGCGTAACCGTCTTAAATCACTGCGCCTTGCGTGGCGTTGCTTTCTCGTCTGCGGCAACTTTTTTAGGTCCACGTCTTCTATGGTTATGCAGAAAGTCGTCAACCCCTTTGCGTGGCTACTCGTTAATCACCAAATTAATGTCGCTATACAGGAATAAGTCTCGATGCAGCAACTGATAGCCACAGCAGTTGGCAGAGGATCCCTGATGACGATCAGGAACGCACAGGGCGTACACTCAATGACTCATTCTATTATTTTACTGAAAAAAACTGCTAATTATTTATGAAATCTACGTCGAAGTCAACCAAACACCAAATCCCGTTACGGAAAAGAAAGTTATTTATGCTTGTACGGACCGAAATGGGAACAGTGTTGACTGCTCGCTATAGTGGATTAATCATAAATGCTGCTGCATTTCATTTCCACGACAAAATTTTTCCTTTTTCTGTCATAACGGTTGCCAAGGCATCAATGAGTCAACGCGGAAAAGTGTGAGGCCGCGTGTGGCCGTTGGGGCGCTCAACCTCCCGCTTCGTCAATGTCCCTATCTGGAGGGTGGTATTCTACTTATTAGAAGGTTCAGTTACAGGACTTTTGAAAATTAAGCGCATGCGTACTCAAACTTATCCTATTGTTCCATGGTGTCCACAGCGTATTCAGCAAATACGAAACTTTACAACTGTCAATAAAAAACCCCCTAATAAAAGCAATAATGAATAGGGATAATCTGTACTGTATCTGTACATATAAGGTTGCCGCATACCGGTTTTGCAAAAGAACGGTCACTTTATCGAGCGCCGATTACTTACATTTTACTCACACAAAGATTGCGGTACACCGACATCTACTGTATGTGTTGACGGAAATGTCAGTAAACTTTTACACCGTATATTGTATTATGCGGATAACTATCTGCCAAAGACATTAATTTCATGAAACAAGGTTCACGTTCACGTTGATCGGGCTGCTTAACTACCGAGCTCTCTTGTTGTCAGTTAAGGCTAATTATTAATAAAGTCATAACAAACGTTTCGTACAACGCGACGTGATGTACCAAACCATTATACTGTGCGTCGATCTGAAACATAATTTCTTTATTGAAGCGCCGATAAACTAAATTTGTATCTTCCGGTTACGATAAAACTGATCCAACGAAGTTCAGAACGAAGAACACACACCTTAGTATCCGTACTCAGCAAGCAAACGAATGTCAAGTACGACATTCGAAATGCTGCTAGATACGGAAACCTCAGGCTACCAAAAAGTATGCGTTAATATTACAATGATGTGTTCGCTGGAAAGTAAATAAATTGGTACTTCGTAAATCTACGAGTGTCCAACCGGAGATGTAATAGTACTTACGGCAAATCAAAGACAGGCAGCTGTATCCCTTATGGATCTCATTTTTCCTGGTTCAAAGCTAATTAATCGTCGTTGGAAGGACATCAAATATCAATACGTTACCCTAGTTGATTTCCTGAAATTTGGTGATATGAGTCAATCCAGGCGAACTTAAATTTGGGGATATGAGTGCAATGCAGGCGAAATCTGGAGATTACGCACACAGAACGCCGAGGCCGAAATGGCCGACAATATTATAATTCTGTCTCCTATCGAGCACGCCACGATCGTTTATTTGGCTTTTTTCCAAGACCAGTAATGGCTAAAGTAGGAAGCAAGGCGAAATTTTCATGTGTTGCGCCACTTCAGCAATGGCGCGGCGGATCGTGTGGAACTACCGCAGCAAAACATTTTTTTATGGAGAACACTTGATGGGGGTGAACGAAATGAACATCGATTTCTAAATGAAAATTAAATTCAGTGCAAGCTAGTTCGTTGCATATAACATTACCCGTGGTGCCACCGGGCCCGTGGAGTGCAGGCAGCCCCGCAGCGCCACTATCGCCAATTTCAAGTTTGTATAATCAGCGAACCTTTCACCTGCAGCCTGAACTGCGCGCGCGGAACATCTCTGTGCCGCCAATGAAGAACCTGTTTTCAACAGAGCCCACGCTTTTGCTAACCTGCATCGGCCGTCTCGACTGCAGCCGGGACATCAACCGTGCTTTATCTGGAGCAGCATTTCGCGGCACAAGCGGACAGCGGGTAGCACCATTTTCCGGCTTCTTTAGTTGCCTGCGCTCAATCCCTGTTTCTGATTTTGACCGCTCGATTCTTACTTCTGACGAGCTAACGTTTAGGAGAAGTGCTGTGGTGGCAAGTCGAAACCGCACTTTTTCGTACAGTGAGTCGTATCCGATTAGCATATAACTCACTGAACGAAAAGGTACGGCTTCGACTTGGTAGGTTAAAAACGCAGTGGGGCCACCCTGCGAGAGTGACAATCACTACACTCGTAATAGTCGCTGACTCACCATACTCGAATCTGAACATAACGAGAGCGTACGTCAGTTCGAGCGAAGTCGATCTCAAGTTCACTGAGGGCGGCGCGGTGGCAACGACAACAACGACATCCAAGTGATCAACAGAAGTGCAGATATGTCTCCGGAAGGGGAATCTAACACTAAATCGCGCGATGCAGATAACCGCGATACTGATCCACCCACTGAAGACCAGCAACCCAGAAACGGCTCGGGTTGGGCGCACGCCTGTTAATTTTCCTCTCCGCGTTCCCGCTGCACGCCCAGTTCAACCAGTCGTTCCGGTAAACCGGCGCAGAAAGTGCCGACTGCTGCCACAGCGGCTGTCCTGACCGAACCAATGTGGGATGTCATACCGAATGCCGTCCATGCAGCTCTCATGTAGATTGGCCTGCCTAAAGCACCACTATTTCCGGCTGACGGAATTTGCTCCGCTGGCGAGTACGGCAGCCTAATGAGTTCCTGGTCGGTAGATCATGCGATGAGGGGGGAAGAGTTTAACGAGGAGTTGTTCAATTTGCCCGAAGAAGCTTTGTACCAGATGTTTCGACTAATGTTTGTTCGAATTTGTCTTGCTCTGACCGTTTTGTCTGTGGGTGAAATGATTTCAAGTTTCAACACATGGCAGCCGTTTCATGCTTTATCGGATATCTCTCACTCGAAGGGGAAACTATTTCTTAAACCCCGATCTCCCGAATATGACCAGTTTAGCAAAGCCTGCCGAATTTCGTTAACGCCTAGTGTCCGATCTGTCTGTGCTGTACGGATCTCGAACATGTCCCCGACATATTCGTGAACTGGAGCTAAGGAACTCGTGCTCGCCGACTTTTCCTGGTGACATCAATGGGACCGCAGAATTCTCAAAGGAAATTGAAGGAATACTATCATCTGTCATGGATGCAACTGACTGCAAGGAGAGCTCTACATAAAATCATAAAATAAAGTGGCTAAAACTCAACCGAGAAGGTTGATTTTTAGTGAAGATTGTGGACAAATTTATTCGAAGCAACGATTTCATGATATGGCGTAAGCCCCGTATCGCAACTTTTAAAAACTAATCTGACCCTTCCTTCACGACAGAGAAAAGGAAATTGAGGAGCGTCATCGTTATTTCGGTGGATCTGTGCGCGGAGTGTTTTTGCAGGATAATAGGATCTCCATGAGCTACGTCGATATGGATGTCGATGCGAAATTATTGTACTTGGCGCTTGAAAGAGAGCCTAACAATCGTAAAGTGCTCGCATACTGCCCCCGCCGACTCAGTCACTGGCTTTTAACTCAAACTTAGGGACAACGTTAGTCTTATTTATTAATCGTTGTTCTTATAGTGCTTGAGCTATGATATTACAGTATAACAAACAACTTTTTACGGCGTTTCCATCAGTTTTACCAGCTTTATGCACCATATTTTCTTCTCTTTTGCTTGACTGGATGGTTTTTTATGCGGCTAACAGCTAAAGTTTCTGAAATGGCAAAAGCTGTCCTGAGTACCATTAAAAATATCATCTAATTATTCCGAGTTATTGAGCATTATGAATAATAAATAATTGATTATTATTATTATTATTATGAATCGTTGTTCTAGGCAGACAGAAATAAAAATCGTTATTCTGTGACCTGGTTGTTCTCAGTAAGATTATCGTTATTTTTATTATTTTCTTTTCTCAGCAACCGACTGCTGTTGGTTAACATGACTTTGAAGCACTGCACATTATGCTGCTCGCAAGGTCTATGCCGACTAATGCAGTGCTTTGCTTCCGGTATCTGATGCATATACAGGAAGCACAGCAGCCATAGCAAGTGACCTTTCCAACGGAGGCTGTGACCTCGTTGGCGTCGCTGTGGGCATAAGTGTCGCTGGATTTGTCGCAGTTGCTGTTGCAGGGCAATCCTTTGTCCCGGAAGCTTACCAGCGGCAGCTCGTGACCTTTTGGTGCACCATTAATAGTGACAGCTTTTTACAATATTCACAGCGCGGATTTTCTTAATAATTACAGTTTCGTAATAATTCAGCTGCACATGTGTTTCCGTGATGATGGTAACAATGACAGTTCCCTTATAACGCTGAACTGCAAACGTTTCAAGGTTTAACCATTTTTCGGTTTCCAGAAAATACGATACAGTTTGGACCGTGTCAGTACGACAAAGAGGAAGACCTCCACCCCAAGCATGTCCACCGTAACGAACGAGTTCAGCTCTCACATCTTCGACAATGAAACCCCGCTGGCACCAATCTCGACGACGCGAGAACCTCTGACAGAACAACATGCTTTGGATGAATCATTCGATACCACACAATACCGCATTCGATGCTGTTTTTGTGGAACACGGGGAGAGCTTACTTCGGTTTGTGCAGTTAACCGGGGCCAAAAAAACACCATTATAACGAATGTTATTATGTACAATCAGGTAGCCAGTCATAAATATGTAGACAAAAATGAAATCAGTGCAATGCTTACCGGTATAACAGTTTCAGTGTAATGCAGCCCATGTTATAGTATACGTAGATATTATATTGAGAAGAAGAGCAATATTACGCGCGCCCTCCTCACCGTCTGGTGATCTCACTTACCCAAAACTTTTGAAAAAATCTGATACCACAGTTAAATCGACCGTGGTCCACAACTGCCATGACTCTTGCTTTTGAATACGTCCGATCAGAATCGTGCCGGCCCGATGCCGCAAACGATCCAACCCAGTTTCAAGGTGACATTGCAATTTAGAAAAATTTTGCTTGCATAGAATACGCAACATAAATTATTAAATAAACAAATTAAGCAGAATAAATTGAACTTATTTTCGTACAGCACCAACCATAAAATTAAGTAATCACAAGTTTAACCTATCGATTTTCGCTGTCGGCACATTTGTAATATGATGATAGGTCTTGGACACCGGACTGCTCGATTTTGGCAGGACTACTCTTCTAATCAATTGCTAAAAGCAAAGTTTTACTGGTTAGTTACCTTCCAGGAACAGATTCTCGTATAGCAAAAATGATTAATATCGGCTTTAACCGGAAACCGCATGTGTGGGTTCACTATTGTGACTGGACGGATACAGAATTGCATTTTTGAAAAAAACTTTTCGTTTGTTTGCAAATGATATACAAAAACATATGTATCCAGAGCATACTTGCCTTAAAACATTTTTGAAATTGTAAGCATGTTTTTAATGGTAGTATGCGTTGGACTGACAATGTAAGTAGAGATAATAAATTACGGCTACGAATTTCCGAGTGCATAGCAGACTGATTACGCGCCAGGAATTTTCCTTGAGAATAGAAGTGACCTTTAATATTCAAGGTTGGAAAAGTCTAGAAATGTATGAAGGGGTTTGTTGTTACAGGACCGTTGGGTAGTAATACCTTTGCATGAAATCATGCGCAGAAGCAAACTTTAGGCGTCAAAAGGTGACGATAAAGGGAATTCTTCGTCTAAAATTCTTAGAGAGCGGATTACATTGGAGGCTAATTTCGCGAAGTTAAGTAAATGAGTTTCGAATTAATACGAATGGAACTATATTCACTTGGGTGGACGAGGATGCACTCAGGGAATTCCTGAAGAGATTAAGTCGGTGGCGGCAAATACGAGGATAATTTAATGAAATACTGAAGTGATGTACTTGCAGTGAATGCAGTAATACTGTAGAACAGTTGCCGATGGTTATGAAATCGAAAGTTTGTAAGGAGATTGTGTACAGATGACTAGTCATCAAAGGAACATCTGCACTACTGTTATGATTTCAAGAAAGCATTCTGGTCTTCAAAGTGTGAGAATTTGTCAAAGTGCGTTAAACTGAAAACAGTTTTAACTGAAGATCAGCTTGTTCTCCTTTCACGTGGACCCTTGGTCACTTTCCGTATCGTGAAAGAAATGACCGGATATGATCATACGTGAATCATGCTTTTACTGGAATCGAGGTGCTTTTTGAAAGCGTGTGTTCCAGTTTAGCAGATGGTCTTGGACAATTTATGGCGAAAACGCTTAAGCTGAAGATCCGGTCGTCATTGCATAAAGTGTTTAACACAAAGCATGATGGTATCATGTTTGTTCTCGATGGTTTCCGAAGCGAACTGGATGCAAGAAGGTCGAACAAATGGCGAGTCGTTGTGCGGAGACAACCCCACGGTAGTGGAGACCGGTGGAATATCGTCGATGTAACCTAGATCTTAGTGGAAGCTAGTTAGAAGTTCCGGTAGGCAAAATAGCAGAAGACGGTGAGGCTCAGAACGTTGTGGTATTTAGCGACGGGGAAATGATGGCGTGGTAAATAATGAATAGTCAGCGATGATTTTGCGTCAATCGAAAGTGTGACCGAGACGGGAATTGAAACGTCCTCGAGTTCCGGACTGTTTAAGACTCGTAGTCAGAAAAAGCGAGATAAGATACGGAAAAGGAAAACAGCAATCGAAGATAACCTGGATAATTTTAATTTAATTCGTGAATAATTTGTTTTATTTTCTGGATTTACTTGATATTATCATTTTTCTAATATCATACAGATTTCTTAGTGTGTTTTAAACACTGGGGAAGGTGTAATGTTGTGACGCACAACCATGCAGTTGTCTCCGAGAGTGGTTCGCTGTACGAGATAGTGTGAGTTGAGCGGTTCTACAGTAAAGGTCAATACGTGACACCCCAGTTATCCTAAATTTCATTTTGTTCTGAATTAACCAGGTGCAAAATACGTTTTTCTTCCGAATGACACCATAAGTGTACCCCTGACGACTATCTTGCCCGAGCAAAGAATTTTTTAAACTGTTAGCGCTTTTCTCTATTCTGCGACACAGAGACAGTGTTTTTTTGAAACTAACAAAATTTAACTTTTGAAGCATTTGGCGTATACGCAAGTCTGCAAAAATCTGCTTTCGCAGTTCGCATTAAGGCCGAACACTGGGATGTATGTATGACTCATAACTATAATCAATATTTACATTTATAATTACGATTCTCGAGATATGTTTACGCGCGCATAGTAACGGTTCTTAGTAACAGTTATTAATCGTCTTGTGGATGTTATTGTCATTTAGTTGGGTTATTGTTAGTCTGAAAGAAAACTATTAAATTTTAGCAAGGACTTCACACGGATAGACTGAAATCTCCATTTTTTCCCAGGACATACGTAGTAAACCTGTCAATGTTAACTCACCCGGCTCCGCATTATCACTGCCAAGATGCAACGAGGTGTTTGCGGAGATATTAGTTTAACTGACCGTGAGTCGAATTTATGATACAGTATAACCGTGAAAATCGGTATAATACCGTGAACCTGACGTAACAGTCGTTTTCTTACCTGCGGCTTCGTAGAACTTTATTGGCGTGACGACCTCATGTCCGCGGTTACTTCCATTCCCAATCCATTCCTATAGATATAAAGCCGATTAGAAATTCACAGATTAGAAGTTCACAATGCATATAACAAGCAAATTTCTTCTACCGCAAAACGCGGCTCACGTCGCGACTTAATCGTTAAACGTTCTGAATCATGCTGAGAAAAATTCCACACCCTCTTCGGAATAATTTGTCACTGGATTATAAACGAGTAGATCCACAAATCACAAATGTGTGCAACTGTGATTTACAAAGGTAAACCAGGCTCAAGTACACACTATACAGTCTGCAGATACGAGGAAATCTGGACGCATTACAAATGGTTGCAGCCAGCGTGTTGCCAAGCAACTTGCATTTCTTTCAGAATGTGGGTCGGATCGTTCAGAATGTGCAAAATGTGGTTGACCGTAAGTTGTTACCTTAAAGCGTAAACGTTTTCCATCACTGCGCAGTGCGCGGCGTTGCTTTTTCGTTTTTAAGTCCACGTGTGCTATAGTTCTGCAGAAAGTCGTCCCCATGCCTGATCTACTCGCTGATCACCAAATTAACACTCGCACTACTTTGACTGCCGATTCGGCAGGTAATGCCGTTTAACAAATGTAACTCGTAACGCTCGTGAGCGTTCTCGTCAAGGTTGACCTGTATTCCTGTAAAAATCAATTTTCTATCTAGCTGCATTTATGTTTCAAAAAAATTTCAAGGCTGAAAATTATAAATGACGAAAATTCAAGGACTTCCGGCGCTTGAAGCAATCACAACCGCCCGGTGTGGCAGCGGAATGCAGTTTTCATCTTGCAAATTTTCGAAAATTTCCATTTTTTTCCTTTTTGGTTTTTCTCACATAAAGTGTTTTTTTTCTGTCTGCTGTAACGTGTAGCCTTATGGGCGCCCACGTACCTTCGACGGCGAAACAGCGGCGAACCCGGATTGTGGCTTTAATGCCGAAATCTAAGGTGCGCACCGTGGCGCAGCAAACACCAGACTAATGAGATCGGATCTACAGCCAGCGCAGCTGTGCTGTAGGTCCGTCAAAACACCACAGAAATGTGTGGGATGGAAATCCCCAGAAACAGCGAAACACAACAGGGAATGGCCAGTCATGAAGGCGGAGCTATCGGCCTTCACACTGCCTTCTGTAAAAAACTAAGAAAACGTATTGAAGAATCATTTTGAGTTTAAAAAAATTGCCCGACTGGAACCCGAATGGCGCGAAATCAGCCTAACTGCCTTTACGACACATACGAGTAGGCAACGTCAATCGAACGTGGAGTATTGCGAGTGTTAAGACGCTATTCAGGAATCAGTCTTGACGCAAATGATAGCCACAGCAGTTAGCACAGGATCACTGATGTCGCTCAGGAACGCACAGGGCGAACACTCAATGACTCATTCTACTATTCTACTGAAAAGACTGCTAATTACTTGTGAAATCTACGTCGAAGTCAATCAAACCAAACCTTTTTACAGAGAAAAAGGTTTCGTTCTTGTACGGGACGAAATAAGAACAGTGTCATTTGCTTGCTGTAATGGATTATTCGTAAATACTGCTGCACACGATAAAATTTTTCCTTTTTCTGTCGTAGCGGTTGTCATGACCAGCAAAAAGCATGGCGATATTCAGAAAATAGAGAATTCAAACGGGTCGCTGGAGCATGTCAAAGGTCATCGCTCACTTTCCCAGAAGCCGTGGCTCGCACATCCGGCCGGCTGGCCGCATTTCCCGCATTTTTCCATTGCGAAATCTATCTGTGTTTGCGAGGTAGCCTAGGATTTTTCGTGTAACGTCGTTAGTGAGTCAACGCGGAAATGTGTGAGGGCGCGTGTGGCCATTGGGGTGCTCAACCTCACGCTTCGCCAATGTCCCTAAGTGGAGAGCAATATTTCACTTATTAGAAGGTTAAGTTACAGGACTTTGTTAAATTACTTAAGGGATGCGCACTCAGATTTGTCCTATTGTTCCATGGTGTTCACCGCTTATTCAGCAAACCGTAACCTCTACAACTGTCAATAAAAAAACCCTAAGCAGCAGTAATGAACTCAGGATACTCTGTAATGTAATAATAATCTGTATAAGGCTGTCGCATACCAGTTTTGCTAAAGAGCGGTCACTTTATCGAGCGCCGATTTCATTTTACTCACACAAAGATTGCGGTACACCGATATCTTTCTGTTGATCGAAATGTCAGTAAAATTTTACACCGTGTGTTATGCGGACAACAGTTTGCCATAGACATTAATTGTATGAAGACATACAATTAATGCCATAGACAGTATGCCCTAGACATTAGTTGTATTGTTGGTTCACGTTGATTTGGCTGCGTTACATTCCAGTGCTTCACTACCGAGACCTCTTGCTGTCAGTTAAGGCTAATTATTAATACAGTCATAACAAAATTTTCGTTATGTGATGATGTACTTATTGTACTGCACGCCGAACCGTTATACTGTGCGTCGATCTGAAAAACAATTTCTTTATTGAAGCACCGATAAACTGATTTTGTATCTTCCGGTTACGATAAACCTGATCAAATGAAGTTTAGAACGAAGAATACACACTTTAGTATCCGTACTTAGCAAGCAAACGAATGTCAAGTGACGACATTCGAAATGCTGCTACATACGGAAACTGCAGGCTACCAAACAGTATGTGCGTTAATGGTACAATAATGTGGTTCGCTAGGAAGTAAATAAAGTAAATTCGTAGTGCTACGATAGTGTCCAACCGGAGATATACTTACGGTAAATTAAGGAAAGGCAGCGGTAAACTTACGGTAAAGGCAGCGGAATCCCTTATGGATCCCGTTTTTTTTATTCTAAACTGATCAAGGACATCAATACATTACCCTAGTTGATTCCTGAGATTTGGTGATATGAGTGATATGAGGTGCGCGAGCAGGAGCGCGGGCATGGACGACGGTGGCTAGAACGGATACCTGAGTTGGATTGAAAGCGCTTTGCGGTATGACTTGGTGTGTTGGCGTAAACTTCCAGTTCTGATACCCAATACATGTTACGCTTTGCCTATTGCACTGCAGGGGAATTCTAAAGATCACGCATACAGAACGCTTGGCCGAAATGGCCGACAATATCATAATATTGCTTCTAACGGGTACGCCATGATCATTGATCTGGTTTCTTTCCAAGACCAGTAATGGCTACAGTAGGAAGCAAGGCGCAATTGTCATGTGTTGCCTCCATTTCAGCACTGGCGCGGCGGATGGTGTGAAGCTACCGCACCATAGATTTCCTTTATGGCGAACCGGTGACGGTGGTGGACAAAAGGATAATCGATTTCTAATTAAGCATAAAATTCAGTACAAGCCACTTCGTTGCTTATAATGTTATCCGGGTTGACGCAGGGCCCGTGGAGTGCAGGCAGCCCAGCAGCGACACTTACGCCAATATCAAATTTGTGAAATCAGCGTACTTTACACCTGCAGCCGGAACACCTTCACTGCGCGGGCGTAACATCTTTGTGCCGCTAATGCAGAACCAGTTTTCAACCGAGCCAAGGCTTGCACTAACATGTACCGGCCGTCTCGACTGCAGCCGGGACTTCAACCCGTGCTTTATCTGGAGTAGCATTTCGCGCCACAAGCGGACAGCGGGTATCACCATTTTCCGGCTTCTTTAGTTGCCTGCGCTCAAGCTCTGATTATGATTTTGACCGCTCGAATTCTGATTCTTTCTTCTGACGAGCCAAAGTTTAGTAGAAGTGCTGTGGTGGCAAGTCCAAACCGCACTTTTTCGTACAGTGAGCCGTATCCGATTAGCATATAACTCAGTGCTCACTGAACGAAAAGGTACGGCTTCGACTTGGGTAGGTTAAAAACGCAGTGGGGCGACCCTGAGTGAGTGACAGTCACTATACTCTTAATACTCACTGACTCACTACACTCGAATTTGAACATAACGAGAGCGTACGTTAGTTCGAGCGAAGGTGATCTCAAGTTCACTGAGGGCGGCGCGGCAGCAACGACAACAGCGACAACCAAGTGATCAACAAAAGTACAGATAATTTAACAATCGTTTTTCTTATAGTGCTTGAGCTATGATATTACAGTATATTAAACAACTTTCTACGGCGTTTCCATCGGTTTTATCAGCTTTATGCACCATATTTTCTTCTCTTTTGCTTGACTGGATGGTTTTTTATGCGGCTAACAGCTAAAGTTTCTGAAATGGCAATAGCTGTCCTGAGAACCATTAACAATATTATCAAATTATCCTGAGTTATTGAGCATTATCAGTAATGATTAATTAATTATTATAATGAATATTAATCGTTGTTCTAGGCAGACAGAAATAAAAATCGTTACTCTGCGAACTGGTTGTTCAGTAATGTTATCGTTATTTTTATTTTCTTTTCTCAGCAACCGGCTGCTGTTGGTTAACATGAACTTGAAGCATTGCACAGTACGCTGCTCGCAAGGTCTATTCCGACTTATGCAGCGCTGTGCTTCCGGTATCTGATGCATATACAGGAAGCACAGCTGCCTTAGCAAGTGACCTTTACAACGGATGCTGTAACGTCGTTCGTCGCTGTGGGCACAAATGTCGCTGCATTTGTCGCAGTTGCTGTTGCAGGGCAATCCTTTGTCCCGGAAGCTTATCAGCGGCAGCTCGTCACCTTTTTGGTGCACCATTAATAGCGACAGCTTTTTACAATATTCACAACGCGGATTCTCATAATAATTACAGGTTCGTAATAATTCAGCTGCACATGTGTTTCCGTCATGATGGTAACAATGACGATTCCCTTACAACGCTGAACTGCAAGCGTTTGAAGGTTTAGCCATTTTTCGGTTTCCAGAAAATACGATACACTTTGGACCGTGTCAGTACGACAAAGAGGAAGACATCCACCCCAAGCATGTCCACCGTAACGAACGAGTCCAGCTCTCGCATCTTCGACAGTGGCACCCCGCTGGCACCAATCCCGACGATGCAAGAGCCTCTGACGAACAACATGCTTTGGATGAATCATTCGATACCACACAATACCGCATTCGATGCTGTTTTTGTGGAACACAGTGAGAGCTTACTTCGGGTTCGGCAGTTACTTCGGTTCCGCAAGAACCTCTGACGAACTACGTGTTTTGGATCAATCATTCGATACCACACAAAACCGCATTCGATGCTGATTTTGTGGAACACGGGGAGGGCCTACTTCGGTTTCGGCAGTTACTTCGGTTCCGCAAGAACCTCTGACGAACAACATGCTTTGTATAAATGATTCGATATCACACAATACCGCATTCGATGCTGTTTT
This sequence comes from Paramacrobiotus metropolitanus, assembly GCF_019649055.1. Lineage (NCBI taxonomy): Eukaryota > Metazoa > Tardigrada > Eutardigrada > Parachela > Macrobiotidae > Paramacrobiotus > Paramacrobiotus metropolitanus. The sequence continues at coordinate 65,976 of NW_026570412.1, read as the reverse complement.
TGTGGAACACGAGGAGAGCTTACTTCGGTTTCGGCAGTTACTTCGGTTCCGCAAGAACCTCTGACGAACAACATGCTTTGTATAAATGATTCGATACCACACAATACCGCATTCGATGCTGTTTTTGTGGAACACGGGGAGAGCTTACTTCGGTTTGTGCAGTTAACCGGTGTCAAAAAAACACCATTATAACGAATTTACAACATACAATCAGGTTCATAATTACGATTATAACGAATGTTATTAAATACAATCAGGTAGCCACTCATAAATATTTTGATAAAAATAAAATCAATGCAGTGCTTATATCAGTTTCAGTGTAATGCAGCCCTTGCACAGGTTATAGTATACGTAAATATTATATCAAGAAAAAGATCAATATTACGCGCGGCTGGGTTTCAGCCAGGTCATGCAAGTTGTGAATGACGAGCAGATCAACGCACTTCCGGTATCGGTCGAGGTGATACGTACTGAATCCAGTAAGGACCCAGATTTATTGGAAGTCATGCGGTACGTGAATGGTAAATGGCCCATGACCGTACCAGAGAATCTGGTCAGTTATGGACGGCGAAAGAACGATTTGACTACCCATTCAGGATGTCTGTTATGGGGCGCCAGAACGTTTATACCAAAATCTTCACGGAAACGTATACTTGAGTACCTGCACGCAGCACATTCAGGTATAGTCCGTATGAAAGCGGAAGCGCGGAGTCACTGTTGGTGGCCTGGCATTGACAACGAAATAAGCGAGGTAGCAGCCGGTTGCGAAATATGTACGCGAGCGGCGAAAGAGCCACAGAAGGCTCCGTAATCACAGTGGCCGGTACCAGCAGGATCATGGCAGCGGATCCATATAGATTTCGCAGGCTCGTTTAAGAACGAAATGTTGTTCATTATCGTTGACGCGTTTCCAAAATGGGTGGCAGTTCTGATTATGAAATCGATAACTTCTAAAGCCACGGTAGCAGTGTTCTCGAGTTTATTCGCAAGTTACGGCGCATGTTCTAAAATAGTTTCAGATAATGGGACGCAGTTTACGTCCGAAGATTTCGCACAGTTCTGTAGCAAGTGGGGCGCTAAACATCTAAGGTCACCGCCCGGACATCCACAGTCGAACGGCCAAGCCGAGCGATATGTGGACACGATGAAGTCTGCGTTAACAAAAATCATGTCTGGTGGTGAAATCACCATGCAGGAGGCGTTAAGAGAGTTTTTGTTGCGATATCGAGCAACGGTACACCCGATAACCGGGAAGACTCCAGGAGAGTTATTCCTAGGGCGGAAATTACGCACCGAATTTTCGTTAATCAATCCCACAGAGAGGTTCGTTGAGAAAGTGGAGGCTCGACAGAGATACGAAAGGAATTTTAATCAAAATACTAAAGAGCGAAAATTCACGGTAGGACAGCTAGTCCTTGTGAAAGATTTTCGTAGCCGAGAAAGTATGATTGGGTTCCGGGAAAACTAATCGAAGCTGTGGGACAGCGGATCTGGATAGTGAAAAGTGGTAAATTTACATGGCGACGCAATGTATGTAAATCAAATCATACCACGAGCGTGGTATAGCGACGACGAAGCAGCGGAAACAGCCTGAAGAGGCTAAAGAAAACAGATGGAAACCCGAAACCCGCAGTGTAACACGTACCTGTCAGACGAGTTGAACGTCCTCGTAAGGAGCCAGACAGGTATGGCGAATGGGTTAAGCAATAAGTATTATTTTGATTTATAAATAATGACGAGAAAAGTTTTCAGCTGCTCTTGAGAGAAATTACGCGTGCGGTTGTGTAGCAACAGATAATACGTAGATCGAAAGGAAGATACGTAGATCGAAAGGAAGATATTGAAAATTTTTTTAATTTCATAAAATTAATAGCAAACAATATAAGGAGTTGAAAATGTGTCCGTTGATCAGTAAATGCTTGGAACGCGCAAACAAAACAACGTTCAACTATTCTCGCCTAAGCGTGTGTTTAAGAAAGCGCATCGTCCAGCACGTAAGTGCTATCATAATATTACTAAACCTTAAGGTATTCCATCGACTTGCGTGACGTTACGTTACGATAGACGCACTGGGAAACTCAGTGGGTAACCACTGCGGGTTCGGTATTGATAAAAGCTTTCAAATTCATACAATTCCTTCCTGTTATGGCTCAAAAACCGCAGAAAAAAATTCTAAGTTTGGTAAACGGAAGTGGGTAAATGAAACGTTGTCAGGAAAACGAAAATTTTAGGGATTTACGTTCTTATCACTAGCATAGAGGTCTACATGGTGGTGTGCCACAGACATCCCTGCTGATCGAAAATCTGTGATTTTTAACTTGTGATAAAACGAAGCAACTAAAACCTGATCAGCTAAACAAAACAAAACAATTGAAATTTGATCAGTCAATCAAAGGCATCAAACAATCTAATTTTAATCAAAACAAGTGATTTTTGGTCAGAAGGAGAAAAATTCAATAATAATTATTATTTCGTATAAGTTCTTGTTAATTATACAAGGGACAACCACAAGCGTATTGTGCTATCCGCGACGAGTTGTGCTTGAGGTATCAAACTGCGACTAAAAAATCTAAAGTGGGCTAATTTTTGAAAGAAACTTTTCCTTTTGAAATTCTTAGAAAGCGGATTACATTGGAAGCTATTTTCGCGAACGTAAATGAGTTTCGAATTACCGTAATACGAATGGAACTGTATTCACTTGGTTTGACGAGGATGCACCCAGGGAATTCCTGAAGCCAGAAGAGATTGAGTCGGTAGCTGGCGGCAAATACGAGGATAATTTAGCGAAATACTGCAGTGATCTACTTGCAGTGGATGCAGTAAGAGAACAGCTGCCGATGGTTATGAAACTGAAAGTTTTAAGGAGATTGTTCAGTCGTCATAGGAATATCTCCACTATTGTTATGATTTCAAGAAAACATTTTGGCCTTCAAAGTGTCAGAGAATTTGTCAAAGTGCGTTAAACTGAAAACGGTTTTAACTGAAGATCAGCTTGTGCTCCTTTCGCCTGGGCGTTTGGTCACTTTCCGTATCATGAAAGAAATGACCGGATATACGAATGACGCTTTTACTGGAACGAGGTGCTTTTTGAAAGCGTGTGTTCCAGTTTAGCAGATGGACACCTTGGACAGTTTATGGCGAAAGGCTTAAGCTGAAGATCCGGTCGTCATTACATAAAGTGTTTTATAAAAAGCCGCCGACCCTCATCAACAGTGATGACCTAATTCCATTCAGTGCCTCGTTTTCTAATTACGAAAAACAATATTCTGCGGTATTTAATGACGATAGTGTACGGCGGAATGGCCTTGTTGAGGTAAACCGGGGGCTTCAAAATCTTAATCCGTATAATCAAAGCCCTTTAAAATTAGCTCGATCTCATGTAAATCGGAAACGGAAGCAATGCGAATGATACAAGGAACATTTATACTGATAAAACAAACAAGTTGAATGGCATATTCGGAAAATTAGCCGATGCAAACGATTTAAACTGTTGTTAGTGTTGTTCTTTCGAAAATTGCAATGGTGTTTTCATTTTTCAATTGTAAAGTAGTTTTGGAAATGAAGGAATTCTTTTGTCTTCACTTCGCGATTAATTTGAAATTCTGGTTCCGCATAGTGTTGGGTCGGCCCGGCCCGGTCGAGCAGAAGGCCGGGCCGTCGTTTACACGGCCCGAGCCGCGGGCCGATCTGGGCTGCGGCCCGACATGACCCCGGTCCCCGGGCCGACCAGTTCCCAGGCCCGTTTATATGCGGAACTTCCGCATATAAACATTTACCCGTGAGAATCGCTTTCGTTAGTTGTACGGTAGGTACTACGTCAATCTTGCTCTTCAAGAATCACAGGAAAAATATTCTAACATGAATACGAGGAAAGTGTCCCTTAAATTAATATACGCGTTTTTCCTTACCATAAATTGATAACCTAGACCGCATTGTGCGAACCTGTCAGCCAACATGGGCTGGCAGCGTGTAATAGAAACTGAGGGGGGCGTTATGTGAATTATTATGTGAATTATTACTTACTCGTCGCTTCATAGGAATTTGATTGGCTTGATAACTTTACGTGCTTGGCCACCTCCATTCTTAGTCCGTTCCTGTAGATTAACAGCTGATGAGAAAGTTCACGCTAAGTATAGCACTCACATCTCTTTTCGACTCAACCACGCAGCATAAAACAGAGTCAATCTTTTGACCTTTCGGGCCAGCAGAAAATTCCTCCTCTTCGGAAAAAGTCGGCCAAGCATTATGGTTTAATCACTCTAATGGAGACCGTAGACATGTGAAATTCGATTCTAGACAGCGCGTAGACGGCCCATGTATACAGACGAGAAAACAGCGGATTACCTCCCCTAGACGTCTGTGATGCAGACTCCAGACCTTGTGTTGCCAAGCAACTTTTACTGCTTTGCAGGATTACTGTACTGTAAGGGTGTAAATATAATTACTGTACTCGGGCGCTACATAGTCTACATGGAATTCCATGAAAAAATTCGGGTCCCAGCTAGACTGCTGATGGATCGCTGTTGCCGGATTACTTTACAGTAATCAGCAGTCGAGCATGCAATGTAAAGTGAAACTTTCCTGTCTGTGTCTGTGGCCATGTTTTTCGTTTACACCTCAAATAAAATAAATCAGCGAAATAATGAACTTTTTCTCGAAATTAAAAATAAAAAGTCGATGTTTTAATAAAAGCCGATGTTTAATATCGATTTAAAACTACGTGTTTGTTATAATTACACTTAGTTATTGCCTGGCCCGCGCTCAAGCTCTGACTCTGACTCAGACTCTGACCGCTCAAACTCTGACTCTGACTACTCAAAGTCTGACTCTGACTGTCTAAACTCTGACTCTGACTGAATAACCTAAGAATAACTTATTTTTAAGAAACTCTGTAATTGCCTCTGTATTAACTAACAACTCAGCGTTAATCTTAGTGCCGGTATGACGAAAGCTTAGCTTTGGTCAGGCCCGCGCTGGCATTTTTTGGATAAGGGGGGCGGAAAGGCCGCCGGGGGGGGGGGCGCCAAATTTTGGAAATCCGAAAAAAATGAAAAAAAGCTTTAAAAAGCGTACAAAATACAAAAGAATGATAATAAGCTTTAAAAGAAACCCAAAAAATTGAGAAAAACGCAATATTTATTTTTTAAAAATTCGAAAAAAATCAAAAATTATAAAAATTTAAAGCGCCCCCTGGCGGCACGTCTGCGGCGTATTTTCAAGTCTGCCCCCCCCCCGGCTCCGACAAACTGAAAAACTGAGGGAGGCGGCCGACCCCACCGCCCCCCGCGCTCCAACGCGGGCCTGGCTTTGGTAAAATCGGATATTTTGTGGCAGCGGACTGTGCATCATTCCGGTCACAAATAGAGCTGATTCTTTCTTACAGTAAGTGGCAGTGTTGGTACTTTAAATTTCCAAAATCTTTAAAACGGAACTCTCATAAGTACACGTTTTTCTGCTATTCCGTGAGCCCTGATAGTCTAATCATTAAAAAATGTTATTGGCAGTACAATGTTATCGGCAATACTAAAGCCAGTATGACAAGCTCTTATTCGTACTGGATAGTTTAGTTAGTTACTGAAAAAATTATTAGTCTCCATAAACTACTTAAGTAATTATAAAACGTAAGAGTACTATGGATACTTAAGCGCCTTGACTTAAACGTTTTATCTGCTCTTATGCGAATGCGCGATATCACAGCAAACTCGGGATAGATTACGCCGGTAATCTAAGTATTATTGTACGGTGATGACGCGTCTCTCTTGTGCAGTGTATCGTGTTCATGTCCGTTTTGAATACTGGTTGTTATCATGCCCCTTTTGTGCCTTGTTAACCTATCAGGATCCACTCACTAATATGAGCTTGCATGCCAACAGCCAGGCGACCATATATAAGCATTACCGCATGCACGTGTTTACCGCGTTTAATTGCCATTGCAATGTTGCTGTAACTTGCAAAATTTTTCTTAATTTGTAAATCATGGACGTTCCTAAGTCAAAAACTGCCCTGCGTAAGTTGCAGTTTAAGCCTTTGAAAGACCTTTGTGATCATTTGAATGTGCCGTACACTTTCGACGATGACAAGAAGAAGCTCCTTCAGCTCCTGGAGGCTCACCTGTTCACCGACAACGAGCCGATTGCCAGAGTGGTGGATCTGTTAAAGCTGGACCAGACGTGCCTGGAGGAAATGGAATCGGAGGGCGTCACAACCAGATCCATTCTGCTGACCCTGGGAGAGTCGTCTCAGTTTCCAGACAACCTGAAGTTCCTTACCCGCATCGGGGTGCGTTGCATCGTGGAAAAGTTCATTCGTGCCGGTTTATCCTCCCAGAAGCCATCGAACACCCTCTCCACTGGATACAAAGAGTCTCGTCGTTCCGGGTCATCATCCCGCAGTAGCAGCCGACAGCGTGGCACGGGCAGAGGGCAAAGCGCGAAAGGTCACCGGCAGCCGGGCCCCGTTCCTGTGCCAGAGCGCCCCTTCCGCACTCCAACGCCTGGAGGTGAGTTGTGCGATAAAAAGCTTGCACGCTCTTTGAGTGTGATTTCTGTTAGTTCTGGTGAGAGCGCCAAACAACAGTCATCCGAGTGCGGCGGTGGCCACTTCCCAACGGAAGCGCGCAACCTGAAACGTCCGCATGAACTGGCTTGCCCCAAGCCGGGTGCCAAGAGTAATACGGTGTCGCCATCCGATTTATCGCTTGATGAATTCGCTGTTCACAGCTGGCGCACTGCAGTTAAATTGTGTAAGACCTTGTCAGGAGAGTACGCCCACACTCTGCTTGAACATCTAGAGTATAATGAATTTTTATCTGCAATGCGGTGTAACTTTGATGACAAATCTGTAATGGCGTTTGACCACGATTTTCGACATTCAGCTAAGGAAGAACAGTTTTCGCTTAACGATTTCCAACAGCGTAACAGTATCGGCGCTAAGCACTTTCATGCCGGCAACCGCCGTGACGCGAATAAAGCCGGTAATCAGCAGCTTTTTCGCGGGCGCGGTGGCTCGATTACGAGCCGCTACAGATTTGCCTGTTGTTTTGCCTTCCAAGAAGGTAACTGTCCCCGTTCTGCAGCTTCCTGCTCTTTCAACCACGTCTGTGGAGAGTGTGGTAAGCGAGGACACAATTTCCGTGAGCATCGCGACACCGGACACACCGGTGCCGGTGCTTCTAATCGAAACGCAGTTTAACTGTTTGGCACCGTGCAACTCTGACAGCTCAGAGTCAGCCGGTCTGCCGTCTGAAGAATTAATGGAATTTTGTTGTTTGACCCGGAATTATGCCAACTGGGTCACCGAGCTCTCTGGCGTCCATGACGCTGATTTTATTCTAAACGGTATCCGTGAAGGATTTCGTATTGTTAATGACTGGAATGCAATCGGGCCAGCCGATTGCAAGAATTACCCCAGCGCTCTTAGTGACGAGACAAAGCCTGTCTTGGATAGGCTTTTTCGCGAAGAGCTGCAAGTAGGTCGCATTAAGGAGCAGAGAGAGAAGCCTCTGCGTATACAAGCCATAGGAGCTGTCCCTAAAAAGGAGACTGGCTCTGTTAGGCCTATTACTGATTGCAGTCGTCCTATTAATGATTCTTTGAATTCCTTTATTGAGGCTCAGCCATTTTGTTTTGAATCTATTGACGATGCATTGCAATTAGGAACACCTAATTGCTATTTCGCGGTAGTAGATATTAAAGCAGCTTACCGCTCGGTGCCGGTTCACCCGACACAGCGGCAGCTGCAAGGTTTCCGCTGGGCGTTCAAAGGAGAACCTGAAAAATATTACGTTGACCGATGTCTGTGTTTCGGGTTGGCGAATGCACCGGCAATATTTCAAAAAATATCGCGTGCGCTAGCAACAATAATGCGTAAGCGTGGGTTTTTAGTGGTTTGTTACTTGGACGACTTTCTATTAATTGGCAAAGATTACGAAAGTTGTAACGCAGCATTATTGTTCTTTTTAAATTTGTTGACGAGGCTTGGTTTTTCTGCCAAATGGGAGAAAGTAGTTGGACCAAGCCAACGCATAACCTTTCTGGGGTTAATTATTGACTCCGTTTTTCAGCGGCTGGAGCTACCAGTTGACAAGCTTGAGAAACTGTTGTGTTTAGTAAAAATTCATCAAGAGGCAAAGTGCATTTCAAAAAAAGAACTGCAGGTGTTAGTTGGGCACATGTCGTTTGCATCCAAAGCGATTTATGGTGCCCGTACTTTCTCAAGAATTTTTATTGATGAACTTTCTCTGCTGGAGAAGCCTTGGCATAAGGTAAAAGTCAACCGGCTTTTGCGCCACGAGCTGCTTTGGTGGGAGCAGCTCGCGTCCGATTTTAACGGCCTTTGTCCGTGCCCATTCGGTGTTCCTCGAACACTGGTTACGGTTTGCACGGATGCGTCCTTTAGCGGCTTTGGTGCGGTGGTTAATGGCATCTGGCTCGCCGGAACTTGGGGCACCGCATGTTCAAATATCCCCTCAGGGTTTGAACAGAACTGGTTACCGCCGCCGGACGTACATAATTCGATCCAACAAAACATTAATTTTTTGGAATTAATCGCTGCTTGCATTCCCCTAATAATTTGCGCCCCGTATTTACAAGGGGCGAAAGTGTTGGTGCTGTCCGACAACACGCAAACTGTTTCGTTCCTCAACAGAGGAACGACTAAAAACCTGGAGGCCCTCAAATGGCTTAAGCGTGTGTTTGCAGCGAGTGTAGCCCATGACTACAAGGTCATGGCCACGCACTCGGCTGGCGTAAAAAATGTGCTTGCGGATGCTCTTAGCCGCTTAACGGAAGCTCCGCAGCACAGATCTCGCTTTTTTTGAATTTTTTAAAAGCAGTTTTCCTGGCCCTAAATTGCCTTTTTGTGGTTGTTGCAGTTTCCAAACTGCGCCGTAGATTATCCGATCTCCGGATTAAATCAATGGCAATCACCACATCGAAAACGCGGGCCTCGCAGTGGAAGACTTTCGTGACCTTTTGCACGCAGTATAAACTGCGCGCCTTGCCAGCTAGTGAGGAAACTGTAGCCCTCTATGTTGCGCATTTGTCGAAAAATTTAGAATTTTCAACAGTTAAAAATTATGTTGCCAGTTTGATCTCGTTTCATACATTTAATAATTTTATTCCACCCGATTTAAACCATTTCTCTATTAAGCAAGCCTTGTCAGGCCTGCAGCGCATTCGCACTGAACTGCCGAACAAGCGAGATCCGCTGTTGCCCGCGGATTTGCTAAAAATCTATGTGCATTTAGTTCTGTTGACAAAATATATCGCCGCTGTTTTTGGGCCGCAACTGTGGTTGGGTTTTCCTCACTTTTGCGCAGCGCCAACCTTTTCCCAAGCAAAGCGGGTTGTCACCTGCTCGCCGGCGACGTTGAATTTACTCAGCAAGGCGCAATTCTGTCAGTTAAAGTTTTGAAAACAGATCGCTTTCAACAGAAAACGATCACCATACCAGTTTATAGACTGGGACAGAAGAAACCGCTTTGTCCTGTTAGGGCATTGCGCAGGCTGCTGGAATCTACACCAAGCACGCCCCAAAGCGCCCTGTTTTCCTATTTTGATAATGGGAAAATAATGCCCATGTGTTCTAGCATTTACAACAACCTTCTATCCTCGTGCGCCCACCGCGCCGGCCTTCCCGCCTCCCGCATATCCACCCATTCACTACGCAGTGGAGCCGCAACATTTTCCGCATCAGTGGGGATATCCACCGCATCACTAAAAGCCCAGGGACACTGGAAAAGCGACTGCTATCAGCAGTATGTGCGTCGGGACGTCGACTATCGCCTGGAATTCTGTCAAGCCATGCGGGAAGCCCTTTGCTGAGCTGCTATTCACCATCCAGTTGCCCTTCTCTCTTCATGTTGCCTTTTCCAGCTTCCGTTCTTTCTTGGGGGTTTTTGGAGGTTGTTCTGCCGTGTTGTTGTTCAGTTAGCGATAATAAAATCACCCCCTTTGTAAAATCGTAGCGTCTCACCAAAACAATAATGGGATAGATTACGCCGGTAATCTAAGTATTATTGTACGGTGATGACGCGTCTCTCTTGTGCAGTGTATCGTGTTCATGTCCGTTTTGAATACTGGTTGTTATCATGCCCCTTTTGTGCCTTGTTAACCTATCAGGATCCACTCACTAATATGAGCTTGCATGCCAACAGCCAGGCGACCATATATAAGCATTACCGCATGCACGTGTTTACCGCGTTTAATTGCCATTGCAATGTTGCTGTAACTTGCAAAATTTTCTTTTTTCTCCTTCCTTGTTTAGAGGTTGTTCTGCCGTGTTGTTGTTCAGTTAGCGATAATAAAATCACCCCCTTTGTAAAATCGTAGCGTCTCACCAAAACAATAATGTGCGCCAATTCGCGAGCAACCGGTTTCCTCTAAACCACAAGCAGAACTACACAAATCAATAAGAAAATGCTTTGAGAATACAGTTTTAGTTCTTGTACGTAAGTCTGGTACCAAATTGCCATTCTGATCAACAGAGATGCGATGTTAAATACTCGTACTGCATTTTCCTTGCAATTCAACCGACTGCGCCCGTTTTCCCAAGCAAACTTTGTTATCATCAAATGGATGCGAAATCGTTGCATTACACTACCCAACTGCTGTAGCAAATCGATGAGTATTTAGACGCGGTTATTGGCTTTAGTGTTTACAGTTGATCCTGTTATCAGTTATGTAAACCACTAAGTACACAACACACATTTGCTTGAACTGGTATCGGCTCGTTAAGTGTGCCACAGCTCACTGTGCAATCAGCGTAAAAGGATGGACCAGAGTGGAAGCGTTCTTTCGTAATAACTTTAATAACTTTTTCATTATTACTTTCCTTCTGAAATGGGGACCGAGTGGTCGAAAAATCCAGATAACCCCGACGTGGAAACGATCGGTAGAAATTGCCGGTATCGTTACTCCGCCGGTAAGGACTTCATTGGCAAGGGAACATTTGGTGTGGTCTACAACGCAACAATCACAGAACGCGGCGATTACACCGGTGCCGATGTTGTGGCGGTTAAAGCTGTTAAAGATGTTCAAAGGGAAATGGCAATGGATCAAGAGACCTGGGACAAAACACTTGAAAAATTGAGAAAACTGCCTGAGTTATCGCACCGGCATCTCGTACCGTATTACCAGATCCGCATTAGTAAAGGCCCTGACGGAGGGACCATCGAGATAATGATGGAGCGCTGCAGCGGTGAGTTGAGAGCTTGTTAGCATGTCCTAAAAATGGAAACCGGTCAGTCGACAGCCGATCCGTGGCTGACAAAAAGTCAGTTATAAAATCAACAAACAGTTTGCAACAGGCACATATTGTATTCCATGCGCATAAATTGCCAACGCTAGGTACAAGCATATTTGCGCCTGTTTCCGCGATTTGCCTTAAAACGAAGTTAGTTATACATACCATAATATTACCAAACTAAACTAACGTTAGTTTGGTAATATTATGGTTATACATATGCTGTTCATTGTAAAGTAGCTGTTTTGATTTGCTCATCTGTTGTACTGTGGCGTTCAGCGCCCTACAGCGTCATAAGGGCAGATTGGTGTTGTGCCTGTACAGCACTAGCGTTATTATTACAATGTTTTTAAGTTAAATACCGCTTCTTCTTTCAAATTAGTGGTATACAGAAAGAGATTAAATTTTTGGATTGTAGTGTCAAAAACTGTGGAAAAACTAAAGCGGAGTATTGAATTTTCATATGAGATAGAACGGTATTCCCGATTTTCATAGCGGCACTGGTAACATTATGTGTGTAACATCTTCCCAAAAACAAACAGCGAAAAGCCCTTTCGCAGAAGTGAGTATCAATTAATTGCAATTTATCTGTAGATGCTCTATCAACATCATTTCACGACAATTGTATCGCTTCGGTGCCTTGTAGGTGATCTGGCATCGTTCTTGAAGGAAGCAAGGAGCAACACCAACCTCCTCAACCGATACGCAGATGTTGAACGTTACTGCCATAATATAACAACAGGACTGGATTTTCTGCATCAGCAAGGAATAATTCACGGCGATCTGAAGCCGGCCAACATTTTAGTTAAAAATCTGCCGGACAACACTAAGCATTTGTTAATCGGTGATTTGGACGATCTAGTGCTTATGCACGACAAAGCCACATGTTCGAAGGATATATCCCAGCTGCGGGGAACGTACAGCTATATGTCACCGGAAATGCTGAAAAAATTCAATCTGCAGATAGCCCAAGCGGAAATTGGACGGAAAACCGACATCTGGAGTTTGGGTTGCATAATGCTGGAGATTGCTGAATGCCATATAAACCGGGATGACACAGAAAAAAAATTGGAAAAAAATGGTAAAATAGTCAGCCTGGGCAAGTCCAACATCGACTTTGCCTCACGCATATTAAAAGGTTATGTGCCGTTTATCGGTGATGACATACCGGCGCATTTGGCAGCCTGTGTGGAACTCTGCTTGAAGCCAATTCCCAAAGACCGCATTTCCGCCAGGGAATTACTGCAAAAGTTGCCGGCCATAACCATAACGGTAATTTCGAGTATTGCCCATTTCGGTGAATTGGAAGTACTACATTTCGATCCCTTAAACATGCAACTGCGAGAACAGAAAGTGTCGGTGCCATACGATTTGCCGGCTGAATTGTACCGCCTCCAGCTTAGTATTCCTAACAACGAGCTGACCTTTTACGCTGTGAGGGACAAAATGAAACTAGAAATGTACATGTGGAATATCGATCGGAACACGTGGCGCATGTTTTCCCCAACCAGCAACAAGTCGAAGCTCGTCGGTTGCTCCAATCCCGTTATCATCAAGGACCTGATTTATTATCTTCGGGAGCCAGGTGATGGTTGTGAGTACGTGGCCGTGGACATGCGTAACGGCCAGGAAATTTTTGCGAGACCAGCACCTATTAAAGCCAGGTACGCTATCCATAATCACTTATAAGCCTTCCTAAACATAAAATCGTCCGAAGCACCAGGACAGCTAACACGTCTGGCGGACGGTTTGGTCCTTAAATCGTTCTACCCGCCTGGGAATCACTACAAAGTCCGAGTACTAAAATTTGCTCATCCAGCTTTCTCAGAGTTTGCGATTGTACAGTATACGGGAGTGCCGAGCGCACATTTGTACTAGGAAATTTTTGTATGATCGTAGATTCGTATCGGAACGTTTGCATTTTGGTCGTACAGTTCGTATCCCGCCCGGGGCGTCAGACCAAAGCACTTTCATACGAATTTAAAGTCTGGCAAGGGGCGTTCAGATACCAGTTCACACACCACTCACCCATCTCTCATTTTAACGATCATTTTAGCGCAAATGAAAACCTCACTGGTTATCTTCCTTTACTGATTCTAGAAAGGAAGAAAAACTGGATAGGTAAAATTTTAGGTGGTCTTTTGGTGGTCTCCGGATGTTTCGAGTAGTTTATAGCCAAAACTGACGATTCATGGACCAAAACAGCCGCTGGACGTGTTAACTTCCCGGGCGTTTTGGACGGTTACACATGCTTTTAATCCAAAACTGTTGCGTCATTGGCTATATGAAATGCAGAATCTGAACTGAAAGGGATACACCATTTCTGCTATTTAAATTTCTATTTCACCAGCTCAAGAATTTTTTAAGGTCAGCTTTGCAACCTTCATATGCAACGTTCAATTCAAAACCCATGCCTACCAATTAGAAAATTAATAAGAGAATCAAGTAAAGTAAGTGCGCTTAGTGACCAACTTACAGTTCCTTATCTGTATGGGTAATGTCGCACTTCCAGTGCGAAACCGTTTCTATCTTCCGTTTTTATCTGCCAGACTTCTGGTTACGCAGGTTGAGAAAGAATGGAAGGCTATCCAAAGTAGCTGCCCTATGATAACCAGAACCAAGAATAAATTTGATCACGCACTCGCAAGAGGCGGAGATTCGCCTTCGGGCCGTATTCGAAGTGTCTGAATAATTGCTTTCTGTTGGCGAGACTAAACCAGATGCAGTAAACAGGTCTTTAGTAGCAAAATTTCAGTACAAAGCAATCGAGTATTCGCAGTCAGGATCGACAAAACACAACCCTGTGTAGTTCGACTAGAGCAACTCTCAACATGTCTTTTTCTTGCAGGCAGGACATGATCGCATTAGCTGAATGTGATCAAAAGATTCTGTACGCCCACAATCGAGACGGACGTGTTACGGCGCTGGAACTTTACGATCCGGTTGCCGACCAGCGGAAACCCTTACCGGACCTTCCACAAGCACGCAATCAATTTGCCATGACCTTCTCCAACGGGTACGTGTATATCATTGGCGGAAAGATCATTAAAAAAAAGCAGCCATGGGATGCAACAGCAGGCTGCATCCGTTTGAACATCGAAACTGACGCCTGCTGGGAAGATGTTCCGTCTCTTCGGGAACCACGATACCGACATTCAGCGTGCGTGGTCAACGACACGATATACGTCTTTGGCGGCCGCAATGCGGCGGACGGGCATCTGTTGGCCTTTGAAATGTACGATACTTGGCGCGGTGGGTCCTGGTCTACCGTCGTTTTCTCGCCACACGAGCAGCAGCTACTACAAAACATGCGCGGAAATCTCACTGAACGTTGGGATAGGATAAGAGCCTTTGCAACTGCTCGATGCTGAATATGCCTGGTTTTTCTCCACTGACAAACTGACATGGACATCAACAACTGGTTGATTTATTCGGCTATGATTTCCAGAGTGGAGCTGCACGTCGCAAGTTGCTGTTCACATCCCACCCGTCCAGTCTCCGCATCATGTGGTCTTATTGGTTTTTATTTCTCTACGTCAGGTTTTCTCTCTTAATTTAATTAACAATGCCGTCTGTTATTAATTCATGTTCAGTGTCATACTCATTCAAAAAACTTTCTGTCGCGTTTCTATCAAGTTTCACTCCATCTTGAATTCGACGCTATAGAGCTTTCGCAAGTTGTTCGATTTTCGCAAGGGAGGAAGGCCGAGATAATATGTTCAACACATTACCGTTACTACGATCACAAGGTTGTTTCAGAACTGCTTTGTACTCTGTATGTCTTGCAAATTTCTTATTTGGTGAGGGTCACTACCCTCACCGAATAAAGTTTCTTACTAGCAATATTTTATCAGTACGTACTAGTAGACCCCGCGCAAACTGCGCGGAATAAATTGGCGATAAATTGTTATTTACGAAAACTGCAGAGGACAAACCAATGACTACAAAATACAAATTTAGTTTTATTGAGCGGAGCGTATAATAATAATAATATACAATAGTTTCACTGGCAGAGGCAGACAGTATTTGCCATATACCGTACCTATTGGTTGACTACTTATCGTAACTTATGTCGTAAATTATTCTTTATTTTGGCCATAGTTCACTGACATATTAATAGGAGTTAAAATGTATCACAGTTTACTAATTAAATGTTTAGGGCCGCTTTGAGAAAACATTGTCGTGTTCCGCTGACTTCAGATTTAATCTTAAATCAAACCCGCAAAATTTGACAATTTCCATTATTTCTAGGAATACTGTATGCCTTTTTTTGCAGTTATAAAAAAAAGTTTTTAAGCTTTTCCCAAATCAGTCAGCAGCATATGCTGGTGAGTTGTCAAGAACTACAAATAAGAAAAACTCCATAATTACTGTATATAGCCGTATTACAGTAATTCTACTGGTTCAGATACCATTCTGAGCTTTGTTAAATTTTAGCCAGTGCGTTGTGACGGACAAAACAATCCAGTGATACGACGGTACGACCACCGATGTTAACCTTTAGACCACTTAGAATAAAAATGCTTTCCGGTGTCCAGTTTCCTCGTACTGCTTACACACCTCCTACTGGGTTTTTTAGTTTTGACCTTTGATGGGAGATGATCTGACGGATTGCTTTATAGCTGGTGGAAATACGATTAGAAAGCGGATAAGTTTGATTTTTGAATCTTCTGTTTGTTTTAAACTTTTTAATGCTAAAAAATGCGTTTTTTGTTTTAATAAAACCGCTTTTCTACGTTCCTTAGTCTTTTGGAAAATATTTTAATCTCCCCTCCCTCGTCCCTCCCCCTGCGGACATTAAAAATACGCGCTCCTCACTTCAGTCGCCGGAAAAGACTTGGGCCGCCTTCCCTCCCTCCCCTCCCCCCCGGCGGTGGTTAGACTGGAACCTTGTCCCTACGCCCGGCGGGACTGAGACTCGTTGTTTTGCTCAAGCAGTCCACATCATTTCCAGTCGAACACCAAAATTCCTGAAATCGAATTTCAGTCTCTCACAAAATAATATGTTTATTGGCGATTTCCGATGTTTATTGGCACGTCATCACGATGTTGCCAAAGCCAACCGCCCTGGGGAAGCAGTTTCAATATTAAATCTAATCAACCCGTTGCGAAAGGCAACTACTTTATCTTTGGAGTTAGAGGCGTTCCCACTTTCCAGAAGATTCCGCATGTTCAGTTTTTAAAAATCATCACTTTCAAAGCCTACATTTTTTAAAAACTAACTCTTAATAAAAACTTTATGAACTAAAGGCAATTGGATAACTAAGGGACACCAAAGTTCCATCAAGTGTAGATGAATGCTTTTCCTGAAGTTTTCCTATGCTGTTCATCAGGGTGGTGGCGTGGGTGGGTTTGCAGTGGTGGCTTCTCCACTTTTCCCATAGACTTTGTATGTTAAGATCTTTTAAGATTTTCTCGGAAACTTCACATATTTTCAAAAAACTAACTGGTTTCTGCAAATCTGCAAACTAACGGCTGTTAAATGACATATAGACATCAAAGTTTGGTTCAGTGGCTCGCTCAAAAAAGGGAGACAGAAATGGAATTCGCTAAGGCTTATTTTATTAATATATAGGATGATATTTAATGAGCCTTCTCGTTTCCCATTCAAGTTTAAGATTACTTGCTGCATGTTTTTATCCTATCCGGCAATGGGCAACTAAATAACTGTTAAGCAGAGCATCCTTTAAACTAAAAAAGGACCATAATCCTATTGCGTTTTGCTGTATATAGTGCCGCGAAATACAGTACTCACGTTCCAAGTGAAAATCGACGCGAGCGCGAGTCGCTCGCGCCTTTTGGCCAGATTGTACGCAGAATACAAAATAGGAACACTGAACACCGTAACTTCGACATGAACTTTAAGCTGGGTTAAACACAATTCCGTTCGTTAGAACGCCTCACGAAAGCGCATAAATACACTGGCAAAAGGAAAAAAATTAATCCCGAAGGCCACACGAAAACTTAGTAACCCCGGGACACTAACTGGTAAACTACCATAATAATTATCGACCGTGGGTCAAGTGGCTGAACAAGTATCGCATGAAACACAACTGAGACAGACGACCAGTCTCGAAGCGAATGGTTAAAGCACAAGATAAACTTCAAATTTCGAAAGGCAAAACAAGAATATCGTTTGCCCGATCGCTGGGAAAAATGGCCATAGACGGATCCTTCAGTAGCTGGATCATCAAATACTGTAGCCAGCGTGGGAAAGTGCGATGGCGATCCAGGGTCAATCATAGCGAACCGATGGAAGCCGATGAGTCGATATCCTCATCTCCTAGCAGCTGAACAATCCTTAAAAAAAGATAGAGTACGAACATTACAAACATTAATTCATGTGCCGATAGCTCAACACTCCAGTGGAGCGCTCAAAAATTGCGGGCGATAGCGCTTACATCGGCAAAAACCAGCTCTTACCTACTTGGTGAGAAAGCGCGACATGCAACGTCCATCCAATGGGCTCGTCCGACTGCAGCTTGTCTTTCAGGAAGCTTTCTTTGATGGAAGTTAGAGGATCCGGTACGAACCGGCTGAAGACCTCCAGGTCTCGATGACGAATGTCTGCGTGAACTCGAGAAAGTCATTCAGCCGTTCCTCTGTCCAAGGCCATATACCGTTCTCGCGCACCACCACGGCTTTGTCCACGAATGCACCAAGAATAACCTACACCCGGGAAGAATATTACTTATCATAAATCACCGAACCAGAACGGGTAGAATGTTATCAGAAATCACTGAATCAGAAAACATTAGAAACGCAAGAAAACATACCCGTAGAAAACATACCCGTAGCATCAAAAATTCGTACGATCGTCTTTCGCCAGAAGCATTCTTCAAGCGTGTTCCTAGCTCACGTAAAAATTTCATACAAGCTCGGCCGACTACACCAAAAGTCTCGGAAGCTAAAGGGACGAAGTCGTACTCAGGCACCAGATATTCGTACTTTCGGCACTTTTCTTTTTCCGCTTTTCTGGCAGCTTCTCCGGCTTTAGTACTGCTGCTAATGACTTTAGACAAGACTACTGTGTCAACACATGTTACGTTCCAAGCGAGTCGTAGTCCGTTTCTCCATGACAACTGCGACACACCATCCGGCCGGCGCTCATCATCATCGTTGGTCCCTCTCGGTTTCTTCGCCTTAATTTTTAAAGTGGCTGTTTTGACGATGGTTTATATTGCTGCATCGAACGAAGTGCAGTGCATCCAGGGCTTGTGTCAGTCACCTTAAATAGGAAACTGCACAACGCAGATAACTATTACTTGACAAAGTATACACTGCTTAGGGAACGTATTTAACCGCAAACCGGCCAGTGCTAAATCTGAACACTACTGCATTTTAGGTGCAAAATAAAGTGAATCCTTCTACGCACCGTGAGATTTCGAACGGCTCTGACGATTGGTTGTCCTTTTCTGATGATTTCAGTAATTTTGAGTATATATTATTAATATCACGCGAACCCACCCCTGTCTCACCATGGTCAGTAGCGTTTTGTTATATTGATGATTTCTATCGAATGGAGAATACCGACTATGATACAATGCATTTTAATAGTGTTCTGTTCCCTAACAGATTTGAAGTCAGTTAACTGTGAGACTGGACAAGTGCAGCAGCAAATCTTTTGCTGAAATACGGCTATCGGCGGATACACACAAACATCGTTTGATGCAGTGATTAAGATCAGCTGGGATCTTCTCAGGAATGGATGGAACATATCCTTCGACAATCTTTGATGTAAAATGAAATCCGGAGAGTTCTTTTTCGACCTTGACTCGCTCCGAGTTCTTAGTGTTCTGGAGAAATTTGTCGAATTGACCGGTAGTACACTGGGCAAGCTCTAGCATGATCCAGCCTAAACTCCAAATATCCGTTTTTCGACCAGGACATGTTGTCTCTACTGAAATAAAGGTCTTCATCATCTCCGGTGACATGTAGCGATGGGTGCCCTTTACGCAGTTGATATCAGCTGAACATGTTCGTTCTCCACGAATTTTTACAAGGTCATCTAAGTCAGTGATCAGCAGGCTACTTCGTCCGGGCTCTATATCTTTAACCAAAATGTTTGCTGGTTTTATGTCTCCATGAATAATCTTGCTTTCGTGCAGATAGTTCAGTCCATTTGTGATATCGGACATGTAGCGAATTGCGGTATGCTTGTCAAGAAGAGGGCCTCCGTTTTTGATCGACGTTATAGATTTCTTAAGGTCTCCTCCTAATATTATTGTTATACATTTAAGTCCGGGCTTTATATAGCTAGTTGTGAGCCATAAAAGAACTCAATCTGTACAAGTGAGTCAATCCCAAGTTCCCAACTGAACCCACAATGTGGGGATTTCCACAATACATACAGCGCAAAGTAGACATACATATGTTTGTGTTTAGCCAAAAATGCATACATACTTGTAACTCGAAAGGTATGTATATCCAACATCAGGTGAGTAATTGCTTATGTTTCGTTGGTCACTTACCGGGATAGTAATCCATCAAGAACTCTATTTGTAGTTTTCCGTTTTCTGTTTTCGCATTGATTGTGCCATATGCGGCCACGTGAGGGTGATCAAATTCGCATAAAAGTTTAAACCTTTCACGGAGTCTTGCATAATGCGCTTCTGTCAGCATGTCCACAGTTACAACCTTGACAGCAAATGTTGTTTCGCCATTGCTCACGGAGTGGAATCTTTCCAGAAAGCTCACTTCACTACTCGGGTAGTTGTTGCTCTATAAACCGCGCCGTAGCTGCCTCTCCCAACGTAATCCGCCGGATTGTTGTTATAACAACAGTCAAACCCGAATGTCTCCTTCAGATTTCCTTGTAGTCGAAACTCTTCTCCCTGGCCAGCTGCCCTGAAATCGGCGGATAAATTCAGTTAGTCATTTCCCGGGCCTCAAAATTTTCCCTGGTTTCCCCGTGGTGTACAGACTGAATTACGGATTGACTGTTGCCGTGCGCCACATGGGCTGTTAATTCGGTCACGTAATTAATTGGCGATTTACACAGCGGAATTAAGTAGTTTGTTGCGAATGTCAAAATTTAAACCATGTGCCAATCCAAAACCCCCGCATTTCCATTGGAACTACACACTACACGTATTGGGCGAGCGATAACTCCGAGCGGGCTATCGCTTGCGCTCGTGCAGTGATCTGTTAACAAGGACCATTAGTATTAATTCTACACTGTCCATCCATTTGCGGGAAGGCTTATGCGCGAAAACTAAACTCTTTTCTAAAATGTTCGGCCCTGTGACTGCAATCCACAGCAGCTTGTACTCGAGCACGCATTAGTGCTGGTGTGTTAATCAGCGTACAGATATGTACGAGTAAGCGTGTCCGACCATTTCGGCATAGTGACATTTCGGCATAGGACATTTCGGCATAGGACATTTCGGCATAACGACATTTCGGCATGAGGACATTTCGGCATGAGGACATTTCGGCATGAGGACATTTCTGCATGTGGACGTTTCGGCATACGGACATTTCTGCATTATAAACAACATCAAATTAAAAAACGGCTCCAGTTATTTTATGTCTCCTTTGTACTGTTAAACCTTGTATTCTTAGATCTTCTTAGATCTTCTAGGCTTTCTTAGTTTTACTTAGGTTTCTTAGGTTTTCTTAGGTTTATATATATTTGCAGGTCTTCTTAGCTTTTCTAAAGTTTTTATCAAATCCTCGCATTTTAACATACAATTTTTCAAGTTTGCTAAGGCATCTTATGTCTTCCTGCGTTTCATTATTTTTTATAAGGTTTTTGGTTTAATTTTGCATGTTTGGCATGTTTTAGGTTTGCTAGGTTTTAGGATTTTTACGTTCTCAGTTTTTGAAATTCTATGCGTTTTTCCTTCACTTTCTTAGATTGAGTAAAATTCATTGGCATATAGGTTTCTTACCATGGACCCACGGTCATCATTTATTAGCACAAGCCAGTTACCATGCACGAGTTTTACAACGAAAACAGTTTTACAGTAACAAAAGTTCTTCCAATTTATCCGCTCTTTCCATCATGATTAGGTATTATCAGTATACTAAACTTTATGCCGAAATGTCCGTATGCCGAAATGTCCCTATTCCGAAATGTCCTTATGCCGAAATGTCTTATGCCGAAGTGTCCAATGCCGAAATGTCCCTATGCCGAAATGGCGGTACGCCCGAGTAAGTACTTGTGCTTAGGTTTTTAGAATATTCGCCACTGCGCCGAATAACAGATGAAAGCTGCATGCAGTTTTCCAAAACGAACTTCAGCAAGTAATTGTTCAGTTTGTTTTATTTATTTGGGCAGCCGCAGCTGCACGCCAAAACGATGTTAAGGCCCTAAAAGCGGTTACAAAGGATGCTGATGGCACTTACAGTGGATCATGGCTTCGATCTGGCAAAGGGGTAACAAATTCGGCAGTTAAAAATGGTTCCTCTAGCAATTCGATGGCTATCGGCCTAGAAGAGGGATCGTGCTGCAAGCAGTTGGATAAAAAAGTCCGCAGTTCGGAGGGCGTCTCTCGGGGAATGTATGGTGACCCTCCAGTTCCAACATAATGCAAGGGGGCCAGATCATATTTTACTGGTTTTAGTATTCCGTTCACGTTTTTATAAAAACGCGGCCATCCGTACATCATTTCTAGAATAAGGCATCCCAAACTCCAGATGTCGGTCTTACGGCCAATGGAAAGCCTGTTATCGTTGCCCTTAATCATTTCCGGAGACATAAAGTAAATTGTGCCCGCATTCTGCGTTACCTCTCCGGGCTGAGTTTGGTCGCCGCGTAATGGCTTGCAGGATTCCAAATCGGACACTTTCATGCAACAGCTGTCCCAATGTGAAGTACTCAGTAAAACGTTCGGCCCTTTCAAATCGCGATGTATGATGCGGTTCTCATGCAGATATGCGAGGCCTTCTACAATCTGGCGCGTCCACTTCCGTACTAGGTGGGAAGGTATATGCGACTGTGCAGCTTTGTGTAACGTACCTCCTAAAAGTGAAAAATCTGTCACAACCTTCTAAAAGGAAGTCCTATTTCGTCTCCGCTCGGTAAACTAACACATTTTGTTTTATTTAGCTTCGTATGAAATTCTTTACCCGAACAATATTCCATAACAATGAAATAACGATAAAAGTCACGCCCCACCCCGTCATAATGGCCGTGACAAACTCCTAAGCGATGAATTACATTAGGATGTTTAAGGCCCAGAAGTTTTCGTTGGACGGAATCTAAATCTTCGACAATACGGAGAATTTCAGAGTGGTTTACGATTTCATCACGCGGAAAAATGTCCTTAACTGCTATTTCTGCAGGTTCAATGCTGTCCGTTCGTCGGCAATAAAATATTTCTCTGGATGTGTACATGTTGCTCTCAATAGGAGCAATAACCTTAAATTTATTTTCCCCTAGCCCGGCCAGCTGGCCTGTGTAATTGTAATCCCAAAGCATTCTGCAAGATTATCCTAAAACCAGGGAATTATCTTGAAATCAGGGCAGAAAACTCGGATTCATACAAAAAAACCACACCGTTTATATAATATGCCTCGCGATTTATCAACGATGAATATGCATATAAACCAGGGATTTTAAGGTGATCGTTCAACCTCGTCACTGTTAAGCAAAATGTCTTGGCTTGAGATAAGAAGGTAAAGCAAGCGCAGTTGCAAATTGAAAAATCCCTCTGAATTTTATAATGTGCAGTAGACTGACATAAAAGAACTTGTCAAATAAGCGTTAAAGTCAAATGATTACCAAACGTAAAGGGAAGATAATATGAAAAGTAAACGGGAACAGGAAAGATAAACCTGGAAATGTAAAGACAGAAATTGCTATTTTGCATCCTGTATCCAAAATTTTCGAACGATGCTTGGCTAATTATTTAACATTTTTTCTAAAAATTAACGGGTTGTTGAGTGATAATCAATTTGGGTATCGAGCAAAAAGAAGTACAGAACTACAGTCGTTGCTTTTTACAAAATTCATAAAAGATTTTATTGGAAGTGGCTACGAAGTGGATGCCCTGTTTTTTGACTGTTCAAAGGCGTTTGACCGAGTGGACCATGCATCACTGCTTGAAACACTCGCTTCGTTCTCCGTACCTCCTGATGTCGTACGGCTATTCAGCAACTATTTAACGCATCGGCGACAAGTGGTAGTTGTAAATGGCAAGGTTTCTGAGAGCGGTATTGTAACCAGCGGCGTACCACAGGGATCCATAGTTGGCCCTATTTTTTTCAACTGCCAATTGAGCGGCCTGCCAGCTGTCTTGCCTAATGGAAGTAAAATTTTTATCTTTGCAGATGACGTTTTTTTAGGTAGGCCAATAGTTGGGGACGATGATCGCGAAAAGTTACAGGAAGATATTAATTCGGTTTCCGATTATGCAGCGAAGAAAAACCTAAGTTTTAATCCAAAAAAATCTGTGTTTATACGTTTTTCTTTGAAGCGTGATTTGACATCTGTCCCTAAATATTATTTGAACAACGTAGAGGTTGAACAGAAAAATATTACAAAATATTTGGGGTTGTTTGTTGATAGACATCTGCGTTGGAGTGAACATACCAGTAGTCTGTGTATGAAAGTCCGCAAACGAATTTGCTACCTGTTTTCGATGTTCGATAGTTATGATTCTGCGGCGCTAATATGTTTATTCAAAGCTCTTGTCCTACCCATCTTTGATTATTGTAGTCCCGTAGTAAATCCTTTTTTTAAAACACCCAGGGATGCCCTTGAAAAGTGCGCATTCAAATTTCTCAAGCGTTTACGCTTAGGAAATGCCGCTGATGACTACTGTGGTCGTCTCCGAGAATGCGGCTGGGATAGTCGCATAAAGCGTTCATTGACTCTAGCTTATAAAATGTTATTTGGTATTACTCCTTTTTGCGATAATTTTTTCGTTGATTATGAATCCGTTACTGCCGTTAGTACTGTTGCAGGTAACACGCGGAATGCCACTCGTATGGCTCAACATCCATTCCCGATCCAAGCGGCTAACACAACCTTTTGTGGCACAACTGTACCGGCAAATGAAAACGAATTTTCCAACCGGACCGCCAAACTATGGAATGACCTCAACTTGAATGAAAGCGCTTATCGGTCTTTACGGACCTTTGAGAAGGCATTGGACAGCGTTTCATGGGAGCATATTCCTTGGATAAAAGAGCTGTTACCTTGTTAATACCTTCTTTCTCGTCTCTGTTTTTAATCAACGACATATTTCATTGGAGAATATGTGTTTGAATTTCATTGTTTCTGATTTGGTTGTCTGTAGATCTCGATAAGGAGCGATTCCTTGTATCTAGAGATGTTAAGCAATAAATCTAGAAAAGCAAACATGTACATGTTTAGGTAAATAAACCGTTTCGGCTTTTGTACTGGTTCCGTGCAAACCAGTGAGTACGATAATCGTTCCTGTCTACCACTTTGTCCGGTTGGTTTAAGAGGCGCAAAGCAAAATAACAATAATAATAAAATATTACAATGTCGCAATTCCCACAATAACAATAATAATAAAATATTACAATGTCGCAATTCCCACAATGTCGCAATTCCCAATTCACACAATAAAAATTATTACAATGTCGCAATTCCTTATGGCCTTATGTACTGTGTACCACACATATGATTCTACGACTGTACAGTATATGAATGATATGATTCAAATCTCAAACAGAACCACAGCCAAAAACTTCACTGCTATTATTTTTCCGGCACCCAATGATTGTATCATTCTTGACATTTTAACCATTGTCAAGTCGTTGCAGTTATTGCTAAAATTAATCTGGTAATAAATGAGTGTGTTCAGTTGTATCCAGGCCGTTACGGGTAACAACTAACAAGTAGTCGCAGAAAAAAAACTATACTATTATAGTCGGTATTAGCTCTGCGCAGATTTACATTTGAATTAATTAAATTTTAAACTTAAAAATAACATTCAAAATCGTTAGTGCCGTTAGAGATCTTTGGATGTGAGGCTCACCGTACGGTGTACCCAGAACTGCCGCTGCTTTTCTGCTGGCTACTGCTTAGTAACTGCTAGACTTAAATCTTATCTTTAAAAGCAGTAAATCACGAATCTTCGGTTGCTACGAGTAACTCGATTACAAGAGGATGGAAAGCACTACCATGAATATGTTACGTGCCAAGCCACTGTGTCTGTAATACTGTGTAACTCCAGTAAGTAATTAAAAAGAAAATACATGCAATTATGGCTTAATGGGCAAAAGCTCATTAGCCGACTCAGAGATCAGCGTTCGCAGTTAATTGTTTTGTTTCCACTTTAAACTGTTTCAGCGATCGCCTAATTAACTCGCCAAGTTACTGATCGCTATCTTGTACAAATCATAAGCTAGTACTAGCATATACTAGTCAAAATGAGCAAAATTAGTGTTTCACATTATTACATATAGTGCGGATATGCGGTAACCGGCAGTTCGCCGCTGTGCGTTCAATGCCAGCGAATCTGACAACGACACTACCGTGTACACGCGCTCTCCAATTTGGACCAATCGACAGCCGTCTGGCCGTTGACACAACGTTCACTGTCAAGGCTAATTACCACACAATAAAAATTTCGGTGAGTCTTGTGTTCGGGCTTTTATAATGCCACGCCGGAAACGGTAAACAATCGTCAGTCCGCTTTCCACCCAGTTGCATAATTTGCAATTCAAGCAGTGTAAACCAGATTGTATACTTACAGTTTTTATCAGATTGCCGGCATCGTTTATTCAGTGTGTTCCACCATGAAGTATATCATCGTTTTCGCTGCTGTTATCGGAATTGCTTATGCGACGCCGGTAAGCGTTTTCATCTGATTTTATTTCAGTGCAATGTTTATTAATTAATTTGCATTAACTGCTCATGTACTGTATATATGCGCCTTTTATTAAAGGTTAAACGCGCCGTCAGCGCTCAGAACCCACCGGTATGGACGGCTCTTGACCAGTTAAGCGGGCGGAATAAGTTGAGCACCGCGGATATCTATAACCTGTATGTCAGTGCTCGTGCTGGACAGGATTATCCCACATACAACGCTAACGATATTCCCCAAGGCAACTGGGACTGCTCCGCTCACGCACCGGGTTATTATGCCGACACTGACTTTAAGTGCCAAGGTACGTATTCCAATCTTGAGCTCGCAATAATTTACACAAGAAAACTGGAATTTGCGAATACAGCGGTAACAATTTCCCATCGTGATTATGGCATATGCGCTTAATTCTAAAATGTACCCACATTTACCGTTTGTAATGGTGTCTTCCCGTAGTTGTTCGCCGATGTGACGTCAACGGTAACTTAACCTCGCACATCTGCCCCAACATGACGGTAAAAAAAATCCCGTTTTCCTTGCATCGATTTGGATTGCAAACCGCATAATAAAGAACACCATTGACTTTTAGCTCTTCAACCAAATCACCCTGGTCTGCCACTGGTTCTGGGAAGTCGACTGCAGCCAGGCCCAGAAGTTCTACGACTACAGTAACAGCCGTCTGTATCAGGGCGCTGATGTGCCGCTGCTGGATAACCAGGAAAACTACCAGACCGTCAATTTGGGTGCCCAAGGCCGCTCGGATCTGTATACGTTGACGTGGGACGTCAAACCGATTGCCGGGAATGCGAAGAAATAGAGATGATCGCTGCATGATCTTGCATTTTTTGTGATTTGTTGGTTTTCTTGCCCAAGCGATCCTGTAAGGCTTTGCTTTTAGTGTTCTCATAATATTCTGGATTCTGTAAATTTTTGCACCGATTGTAAAATTGTAGTTCAAAGTGATATTAAGTATCAAAGACGATTGTTAGAATCTTGCATTTCTACCTGTTACAACTTGTGTTTTGTACTAACCCGACCGCCGGCAACTGGCGGCGAACAGCTATAGTATTTCACCACTGTTTAACATTTTCACCTACAAAACCGTTCTAGTATGTGAACGGTGAACGAACACTTAGAAAATCCAAATTGCGAAATGGCATCAGAGACGGCGTGAACGTTGTCTCAATTTTCCGGCATTCCCATTTTTTATATTAAAACTACATTCCTCCGAAGTTGAGGAACAGCAGTTCCCGTACACCGCTGTTTATACTCTGTCGACACTTATTCTTAACATGCAAACGAGCCGCCTGTTACGGTATGAAGTTATGAACTTGGTCTCCCCGGTCTTTGTGTAGGTTTAAAAGCAAAATAAATATCTGCACGTTACCGAATCCAATTTTATGGGGCAAATCGGACCTACAGTACTTTGACTGTTCTTTTAAAATTCAAAGAGCATAAAAATGTACATAAAAATAGGAGTTATTACTGAACGTAATAAAAAATCTACTCGGTAGGAAGTAAAATGCGTGAAAATAATGTACAGTACTCTGAAGATATCTGTATAGGTAAGCATGTGCGGCAATACATTAAAATTATATGGATGTAAAGTAAACGAATAAATACCAACCGAATTATTATTTTAGAACCGGATGCGTTACAGGTAGCAGTCATTATTGCCCTCCATCCTTATGCAGGATAAGTGACCTCTTCATGCATCGAGACCGGTTAAAGACTGTTGCATCAGCGCAGTGTACTGACCCTCAATATTTCGCTCTGGGCTTTCCTTCGCGCGCAGTAAACCCGTTGCTGAATTAACAAGGATAATGCAGCCCTACACCGCTGTCGCGTAGAGCCTCTAAGGAAAACATTTAATATTTTTCCAAATACGTTTTCTATCTACAGCTGCCAAATCTGCCAAATCTAGGATGATTACATCAAAAAGGGAACAGGAACAGACCTGTCGGCGACTTCTAGCAGTGGCGGCGGGCTTTTTCGAACCCGCCGGGATGCACTTTCTTCACCTCCCCAACGAGCTAATGTTGGAGATTTTCTCCTGTCTGGACATCACGGATATTACTAAGTGCTCCATGTAAGTACAGTAGCGTCTTCTATCGTTCACATTATTTCTCAAATTCCATAAATCCATCCATTAGGATCATTCCGTAAATTACAGGGTTATTTGGCAGGGCTTTCTGGCTAGTACAAGATTTTACTTGATGTTTTTTTGCGCTAGGGCAACGTAAATAATAACTATCCGATAGTGTAGCAAGCTTCAATGTCATTGCCGTTTTTTGGCTCACAGCGTCTGCCTGCGGTGGAACCTTCTCAGTACACATGAGGTCCTGCAAGTTAACGTCATCGTCGATGTGGACAAATGGTTGACCAAGGATTTCATGGCATACTACCATCCTAGGAGGGCTGTTCATCACGAAGAACTGCTGTATCACTATGCGCGTCTTGAAGACCAGGAGTTACGGTGTCGTGCCATCTTCCAACGTATCGTAACACGAAGAACCCGCAATCTGGTCCTCCGCGGACCCGGTATTTTTCCCGAACTGGCGAAACGATGGGAAGACCGTCGCGTACTCCTGCTGGACCGTGGCTACGTGGAGCAGTTTTGCCGCGATATTTACGTTAACGATTCGCTTCTCAGCTGGGTTCTCGAGTGTTGCAGTGCGAAATACGGCGATACGCGCGGCATGAAAGCGGCTGAAATCCAGCGGAATGTGGTTCTCACACTGTACAATCTACACCTGCAAGCCGATTCACTGTATCTTCTTATGGAGTTCAAGTTGGACGGGGAAAAAGGGACACGGTGTCGCCTGCCGCCGTTCATCAGCGCTGTTGCAGTGGTCAAGTGCACCATGAATTTTTGCGCGGAACTGATCACGGAGAAACGGGACTGGTATTCACCGCTGCCGTTACCCAGATTAGTGTTGCGGCAATTCGTAAAGAAGCGTATGTTGGTACAAGAGAACGGCAGATGGCCATGGCGGCAGGATGATGACAATGTACACGGATATAACTCGCTGCTGCACATCTACTCCGGCTTCCTGCCGGCTATCTTTTCGTTCGAAGAGGAAGTGTTCTTACAGAGCCAGTTGCAATCAACAGAGCCAGCAGGGAAAACTCTTGCCGGGTTTTTGACCAGGTTAAACCCAGCCTTTCGAGCTCTGGTATCTTACTACTCTAAAACCTTTTTTGTCGCCAAGAAAACAAGAATATTATTATAAATGTGAAAACCTCGTACCGAAATGTGCTATAGAAGGTCTTTCTTCTGGATTTTCAAAGCTTGTTTTGCCGCAACAATTTGAGGCAGAAATTTTGATTTTCGTTTCGCGAGAATATCGGTAGTCGTTCGAGTTTCTGAAACCGCTTTATTTGATTTTTGGGTTAATTGGCTTAAAACTAACTACAATTAGCTGGGTGATAAGTTGCAGGTTCATAGACCATACGTACAGTATTGTCACGGTGTTACATTTTGTTGCGTTTTCCGGGGCATGTGGATATTTGACTGTATCATATGTACCTTTATGTGTATGTGCATCAAGAAAATGTACCAGTATGTCAAAAGACGTTTACATATAGGGTACTAGAACCGTCTCCCTATACTGCTGCCGTCACCCGGCTGGAATTTTACGTTGTGGTTCTTTACCGCGCTTGATTTAACCGCATGTATTGCCGTAACGTCACATTCCAGGCTCCAGCCGGGTGACGGCCGCAGTGCCGTGAATTGTTTCGACTGAAATGGTTCTCCCAACGTCCCAATAATTCTCCCTTATTGGGTTGGGAGAACCCCTTATCTACGGGATTCTCCCTTATATACGGGTTCAACACACGCTAAAGCTAAACGAACGCGGAAAATCGTAAGTAATATATCCCGATTGCGAATAAAACGTAACCATGTACTCTTTTCAGATATGCATGCAATTATCCGGATACCATGGCGGCTCCAATTGACCCGTCAACTGCCATTGATACATTGGGCCTGACTATGGAGAGAATTCGCCGACGGCCACGCTGGTTCCAGGATAGTGTGATACAGATTCTGTTGAACCATCCCGCTGACATAAAGGACACCGGTCGCATCGGGTCCGTGAATGAGAGCAGCCCCGCGAGGGCCCAGTGCTTATTGTGGAACTGGATAATGGAATGCATACGGGTACGACAATACAGTAACACCATAATTATTGTATACACATATATTGCACATTTGGTTTACTTGTACCATCTCCTGACAGAAGTACTCGTATCTAATGTGCCTGTGTATATCTTGCAGGCGGCTCTGAACTGGCGATAGAATCTCGGGTATTTACTATTAAATTTAGTGTGCTGGGAAATTCTGTTTTTCTATCCTTGTCGTATAGAAAAATAAGGGGAAAACCATTTTAGTCAAACCCTTTCAGCATAGTGCTGCCGTCACCCGGCTGGAGTGTGACTTTGCTGCGGTACATAATATGGTTAACTCCGGCGCGGTACATAACCGCCATATTTAGCCACAACGTAAAACTCTAGGGCCCGGGTGACGGCAGCAGTACAGGGAAACGGTTCGAGTAGAGTGGTTTGCCTCCTTGTATATTATTTCTTTATATAACTTTGAAATATCTCTTAAATCATCATTCTGTTGATCTATCACTTAAATCATCAGCCAAATGTTACTGAAAGCTTTTTTAATAGGCCGCAGTCATCTGTGCAGCGCCACAGTCATTTGATTATTCTACTACGCAAAATTCGGTTTTTAGTCACGCTGTATCAGGCAACCGCTGTATTTTTTAAAAGAATAAACAGTAAGCGACGAAAGTACGATTTCTTTGAGGAATTGGGCTACTTTTTCTACCCCTTGGCAGTGGAGACGCTCGGAACATTTGGAAAGGCTTTTTCCGAAATGATTCGTTTTACTGACCGGAAGATCCGTGTGGTTACCGGGGAGCCTCGATCTACGGCCTTTCTAATAATAATAACGCAACGTCCTTTCTTAGACAGCGTATGAGTTAGCGGTTATAGGAAAATGCAGCTGCGGTTTTGGGAACACTGAATACTCGCCCCAAGATAACAAATAACGATTTTGGTTGTTTTTATAATGCTTAAATTTGAATCATTTTGATTAGTGTCTATCAGGGCTGGCCTATCGTTATGTGTTGTGCTTTTGCCGAATAAAGCTCATTGTTCATAAACTTAAAATGTTCATTAAAATAGATCGAATTAGCCGGTACCAGACGTTGTAAGCTGAGTTGGGGCATAGGTGAACGCTCTGTGTCATTGAGCCACACACAGCGAAGAAGGTTGTAGGCTCTGGTATACTATTTGACCGGATACGTTATGGTACAGTATATCCTGTCACAATCATTGGGCAGGAATGACCTCTGCGCTTCGAAACAAAAGTAAAGGCCATTGCATCACAGCGTAACTGAACCGTTCTGGCTACCACAAAGTAGAAAATGCTATCAGTTAAGATTTTTTACCTACTAAGATACAACCGCCAAGATAGTCTGCAATCGAGATGCCAATTCAGTACACTATTCGGCTATCGCTTCATGGGTCGAAGTGAAAGGTTTCGAAAGTTCGAAATACTTCTCTGCCAGAGTGTGCATAGTGTGCATAAGTTGCTTAGAGCGTAAGAACAGTGCAAAAGGAACAAGGTATCAGGAAATTTGGAGGCGGTTTTTTGAGAAATGGCGGCTGTTTTGTCCGAATATGAAGGTTTGTCCAGCCCGCACTTCCACCTCACCACAGATTTAATGCTGGAGATCTTCTCCTGTTTGGACATCATGGATATCACAAGTTGCTCCCAGTAAGTTTTGCCGCGTTATATTATGTTTTGGAAATACATAACTTGCCGGCTTGTTCGGTTGTCCTCCCTCTGACAATGAGTGCTACATTTTGTTAGTCACTTTTGTTTTGGTAATAACGTTTCGAGCGACAACGATTTTGGTAGTTTGTTATGGCAAATCTGCCGAATGAACTCGAGACTTGGACGAGAAAAGTTTAATTAATTGTCAAAATCGGGATTTAACTGGGGAAGCAGGTTCTGCTGCTTTTCTCAAGCAGCGTTTTAGCGCTGTTGTTTAAGAGAACGATACGGCTGTTTTGAGTAAGTACCTTTTAAGCCGAGATAAGATAAAGACGTTGATTGTTTTTTTTAAAGTTTGAATTTTAAATTTGAAGTAGTATACCAGCGCCTGCAACTTTTGTTACTTGTCAAATTATGATTTGCTGCTGTTAGCGTTTGCCAGTGGTGGAGTTATTTTACCGCCCAAGCACAGCTGCAAGACACCATCATCATCGATATGGACAAATGGATGATCGAGAAATGCATGCCCCGTCCTCAGGTTGAGGATGACGAACCACTGATTGGCCTCAATGTAGGGCATCTGGCCAAGGATCCGCGGAGGCGAGCCATCGTGCAACGCTTTGTAACCTCTAGGACGCGCAACCTTATTCTTCGCGGAGGTGGGATATTTCCGGTATCCGGACACAAAGAGGACCACTGCAAGCTCCTGCTGAGCCAGGCTGGCGTGGAGCGGCTACGGCTCCATTTGCAAATTACCGAGGCGATGCTCTGTTGGATCCTAAAGTGCTGCAACCTGGCCTGGGATCATGTCGATGCGGAAACCACGGGAGCGGCTGCAAAGAAGCGCAATGTGGTCTTGACCCTGTACAAGCTCCACCTGCAGTCCGACACACTGCGCCGCCTTCTGGAGAGCCCGTTTTTCCAAGGGATAAAGGGAACGCGGCGTCGCTTCCCGTCTTTTGTTACCACGGTCCAAATAGCCAAATGTACTATGAATTTCTGCGCAGAATTGGCCGCGGATCGGCAGTTGCCGCTACCGAAAATCATGATCCGTCAGTCTGTAGGAAAACACGCCCTGGTTAAGGTGAACGACAACTGGCCATGGTGGCGGGATGACGAGGGTGTGCAGCAGTACAACCCACCTCTACATATTTACGCTCAGTTCTTACCGGCGGCTTTGTCGCCTGCGGAAGAAGAATTTCTGAACATCAAATTGCAATCCGTGGAGCCAGCTGAGAAAACCTTTGCAGGGTTTTTGAACAGGTAACATTAAGAATAACTCTGTCGCGTATTATTCATACCACCACTTAGCTAGATCTGAAACGGTACCCTGAATATCAATTGTACTCCCTGTATACTCGTATTTAAGGGGATTCTCCCATCCACATTAATGGAAAATGTTAGAATTTTTCGGAACTGGATTTAGCATGTATAGTCTGAAAGCTGATAACCGTGGAATACTCCAAATCCAAGTTAATTAAAACCGCTGGCCGTTTCAGATATGCTCCCAATTTTCCGATTAATATGGGAGCCCCAGTTGATCCGTCATCGGCCATTAACACACTGGGCATCACCCTGGAGCAGATCCGTGGTCGGCCACGCTGGTTCCAGGATGGCGTGCTGCAGATTCTGCTGAAGTATCCCGCTGAGGTGAACGACACCGCTGCCGTCTCGGCATTGAGTGGGATGGCCACAAAAAGAAGAAAGCTGTTCTTGTTGTCTTTGTTGAAGTTTATGACGGTAAGGTATACACACTACACAGTAACACCAAATTACTGACATACTGTATTACCAGTCGTCCGTAAAGCAGTGCCTAATGCCGCCGTATGACTGTTGCAGGAGCCTGTGAACTGGCGATAGGATTTGGGATTTTTTTATTTGCTATTGTTAGCCTTATCGAATGCGTTACATATCTGTATGCCTATAAATTACGGCTCTATCACGTGTTATTATAAACTATATTGGATGTGACGTGCGTCTGTCCAAAGGCAGATGCTGATTTCGGTTGTTTTTGAACGTTGTCAATTTTTAATTATGTCGTATCTGTTGGCTACAGCAGTACTTAGAGGAAAATCAAACAAAAAAGTTTTGTTGGTTATAAGAACGGTAAACGCTTCGATTTCTCCATTTATCCGTTTTCGTTCGACTGTTTCGGGGTCAGTTAAAGTGTGTTAACAATATTATGATTCTGTTTGTGCCACACATTTACAAGAAATTTGCCAAGTTTTTGAACAAAACTTTGGTATTCGTTCGATTCGACTTAGCCCAGAAAACCGACTGTATTGTTTACAAAGTAGGTGTAGTAGGCAGTGACTCGACACTTACCGACGTCGTGACGAGGAGATTGTACAAACTTATAACCGTTCGGAATTCAAATACATTTTTTAAATTGCCTTGCGCATTGGTTACATGTGTCTGATCCACTGTATGACTGAGTTTGGGATCAAAGTAAATTACCTTTCTACCACATGTGTGTACTGACTAGGTATGTGTACATAAGCGGCACTGGATTCTTAAGTTTGTTTGAAAACCATTGATCTGTCGTGATAACAAACTTCCTTTTGCTAGCATTTGACTTACTTTGGCTGCCGATCACACACTGAAGCACAGCTGATTGGATTGTCTGCTCTTGATACATGAATGAATGAAATGCCGAATTTGCACACATCGCCGAATTTGCACATATTGGAAAACCTAGGCGTTTTCCACTGTTCCCCTGTATTGGTGCAGTCACCCGCCTGGAGTGTGACGTTACAGCAATACATATGGTTAAATCAGGCGCGGTATGTAAGCGCTATGTTCAGCCACTACGTCAAACCCCAGTCGGCTGACGGCAGCAGTACAGGGGAACGGTGGAAGATGCTTGCTTTTTCCCCCCATAGTTAGTAGCTTAGTACACATGGTTAGTTAGTATTGAGTATAATGCCGCATATCTGAAAATAGTTAAAATATTTATTTTTACGGTACGCGGCATTATACTAAACTGATATCCATGCAGAACAAGCAGCAGCAGTGGTTCGGCCAGCCTTTGAAACGAACGATTTAAGAAGTGCTTGGGTATCCCATAATGATTCCCATTCCGGACTGCCAAAACTACAATGTGGTCGTAATGATGGTTGTTAGCTCGGCTGCTGTTTGCAAGGCTGGGTAAAACAGTGTATTACTAGTACACTTGGTAATTTTTAAAATAACTACAGTAAATATTTTGAAGATGGTCTAATACAGGATTCATACTTTTCTGTTTTCGTTGACACAGAAAAAAGTTTTTCTGTTTTACGAAGAAAACATTTTGAAAACATTTTTTCTGCGTCGGCTTCGCACACATCTTTTCTGTTTCCAAAATGTGTTCTTGTCTGATATTTTTCAGTTCTCGCTCATACTTCAGAAATCTTTTTCTCTAGTCTCCGCCCCGTTCTCAACCACAAAATATTTGAGTAGGTCAAAAACAAGATTCGAAGTAATAGCGAAGATCTTTCGGTTGAGTACTCTGCAAGTGGATATGCAAAATTGCAACTGCACCCTAAATTTCTAATAATGTTGCTAATAAATACGTTTCGCGACCGGAAACGGCTTTTGCTAATGGCAGCCGTTGTGGTACAATTCGCTCAGTTATGCCAGGGATATGCACATATTCGTTCTTGTTACGTTGACAATTTATCTGAGACGCGAAGGGTCAATGGCGAATTTGTGAGAGTGATTCCCAGACTTCGACTTAATCCGAGAAAGCACTTCAAATATTTCCGGATGACTAAAGAGCTTTTTGACGAATTATTAAGAAAAGTCTCTCCGAAAATTCGTCATTCTCGGACTCACAAAATTCCAGTTTCCCCAGCAGAGCGTCTAGCTATCACTTTGAAGATATTAGCTACCGGAAATTCTCAAGCTTCCATTGCACATAGCTTCTGTTTGGGATACATTACAGTTTCTTCGATATTTCGGGAAACTATTACGGCTTTATGGGATGTATTGAGTCCAGAATTCGTACCCTTTCCGACTAAGGAAACCTGGTGGAATAATGCCCGAAAATTCGAAGATAGATGGAATTTTCCTCATTGCGTCGGAGCGATTGACGGCAAGCACGTGGCAGTTGAAAAGCCGCATAAAAGTGGAACGGAATACTTCAACTATAAAGGTCATTTTTCTATCGTCTTAATGGCCATTGTGGATGCCGACTACAGATTCTGTGCGGTGGACGTTGGAGGTTATGGCCGCCAAAGTGACGGTGGAACTTTTGGTTGCTGGTCACTAGGTAAAGGTATAAATATAAAAATGCGATGCCATTTTAGACGAAATAATTTGTTTACATTTACATTCGCTAATATTTGTGATTACAATAATTTACAAAAACTGTACACTGTCGATCAATCATCAATGCCACCTTTTATAATTCAAGATTTTTTGCAAGCGCTGATACTAAGTTTGCTGCTAGGTTTGCCATAAAAACTGGACGAGCTGACCTACCAACTGCTAGTACGATAACCGAAGACGTCACCGCACCCTATGTGTTCGTGGCTGACGCAGCATTCCCTAGCAGTGAGTCCTTATTGGTACCTTATCCCGGAGAAAAACTTTCAACTGAACAAAGAATTTTCAACTATCGGTTAAGCCGCGCCAGAAGAGTGGTTGAAAATGCATTCGGCATCATGGCAGCTAGGTGGCGCATTTTCAGGTGCACAATGAATTACCAACCGGAAATAGTGGATGACATCGTCCTCAGCTGCGTGGCGCTGCATAACTTTCCCCGCCACAAGCAGATTAGCGGAGAAAGCCCGAACATGTACCTCACCAAGGGATATGCAGACTGGTATACGCCCAACGGCAAATTAAGGCTGGGTAAATGGAGGGAGCAGTCGGAAAACGGGAGTGACTTAACGCGTTTAAAAAGGCGAAAAGGTCGAAGAGTAAAATGTTCCGCTCGGGACATATTCAAAGATTATTTTAATTCACAATCTGGGCGAGTGGAATGGCAAGACCGCTTGGCTCTCGGAATTCGTAAAGTCGCAAGCTGAGAACCGATATTGAATACTAAGTATACTAATTTTGCTTGGGTACTCATGGATAACTTTCGATTTTTCATGTAACTGTGGCGGGCAATATGTACAAGTACTCGTACTTATGACTTAAACTGTGCTGTTCCACTTTATTGCGCGACGGATGAATTTCAATAAACACGCAAAACAAACCCTTTGAAAACAGCATTATAAGCGCAGACAAATTTCATGCAACAACAAATAATAAATACAGCTAACTAATACTAACCATGCACCTATGATCACAACCATTCGCAGAACTTTTTGTAAATTTTAGTAGTCAGTAACTACATTTTCTGTATGTACGTAAGACTGTACGCGTATACAATTACGTTATGTTACACTGTAATGATATTGCTGTTTGTGAAACTATACGTACTTAGTAAACACAAACGTTTTTCGAAGTATTACAGTATTAACCTAATGAATATACACGATACGCTGCTGAAGTATTATGATTATGCTATAGCCTATACTTAAGGTTAGTGTTGTTGCTGCGTTGCCATGCAAGCCAGTTCAGTTCGAATTTAATGGCTGGAGATTTGCGTCAGGGAAGAAATTCGAAGGAATCGAATTCCCAGAAGACATCGAACCCGTCCATCCGTAAGATCCGGCAGCGGCAGTAGAGGCAGACACACACGTGTACTCGTAATTGTTCAGCGCAGCAATGTGATTCATGGCGGGCACCTGATGTTGCGTTGGAAACAACGAAATTCGGAGGGCTATCATGGTGCCTGTACAACAAGCAAAAAAATCATTTGGGTCTGCGAAGCCCTGTTTAGCTTTAGTGCGGGAAGTCATACCGAATTTATCGATGTCGGAGACGGGAGCCGACAAAGCCAACTGGACTGATGTGGTCAGTTCTTTAACGCAGGTGCTCATATCCTGCATATCTCCCTTCTGTTTCTTTTTCGGTGTTTCTACACAAACCTAAGTTTAATTTTCGATTTTTTAGTGGATTTTACAGTAGATCGCTTTATGACCTTTTGCTGTGTCAACGAGAATAATTCCCTTTGCCTCCGATGGTTCCGGCAGCATTTCTGCACCTTGAGAAAAACTCGCTTCGGAGCGCTTTGAGTCATCCGCGATAGCGCTATCGATATCGCTTTTTTCCTGTTTAGTGTTGCCTTTTGTTCTGTAAAAAAAACAATGGCAAAGAATAGTTTAAAAAAATTTACTGATGTCTCCTTATTTGTTTTATTAATCGATTTGCTCACTTTCGGAAATCAATGTGATCTTTGACAAACAGCATCTTTTCGTAAGCAAACCAGGTTGGCTTTTCGACCACGTCGTCAGCTCCGGTTCCGGTTGGCTTGTAGTGCATGAACTCTCTTGTGATATCCCGGTACTGAGTCATCAGGTTAGTCCATTTTGCAATACATTCCTGGGCTGTGAAATGCCAACATTTTAAAAAATTATAAAAACTTTTCACTATTTATCAGAAATGCAGTTATCATTTAGTGCAGTATATGTCACTAACTGTATAGTGTATACGTATTGAAAATGCAAATACGCTAAGGAGGATAGGTTCTGTAGGCGTTAAAGAATGGTATGACGTATTCTCCGATGATGCATATTAATTTTTTTAAATTTTACTAATAAATGAAAGTCACTGAGAATGAAATTTTTTTATAAAGTTTCAGATAGTCGTACCTGTTCGGGCTACTGGTCCTTTTTCGGCAACCGCTTCCGCAACTAAGTTCCAGGCCATGGATTTCTTGTGGGCTTCCTTGTAATCGCATGTCTTTTTGTTCCACAACAACGGCAGTTCCTGTACTTCTTCAATCAAGAGCAACTTTTCAGCTTTCGTCCAGTTTGCAGAAGGTTTTGGTAATGTAGGCGGAAGGTCACTGGATGCGGGTGCGTTTTTGCGTTTCGGTGGCATTTTAAATATCGTACACGATTCGATCCAAAACGAAAAAGAACGACTGAACCTTTTTGCATTTTTTATCCACGATTTTCGAAAGATCCGCTATTTGACGGTGCACCAGGATATGGAGTTGTTTTTCATTTCGTACGACCATTTTACTTGAATCAGTTTCTCTGAACTCTAATTGTTCGACATCCTATAGTTTTAATTTACACTACCGCTGTGTTGCCCACATTGATCGTGATTGGTCGAAAGCAAAACATTTCTGTTTTGCAAATGATTTTGATTTTCCAAAACATTTGGCAAAACAGATGAAACATTTTCAAAACAGATGACTGTTTCGAAAATGTGCATCATGTTCATACTTTCTGTGTAGATGCCCACAGAAAACCTGTTTTTCTTATCCTCATACTTTTTCATCTGTTTCGACTTTTTCGACTGTTTTGAGGGAAACAGATAAGTATGAATCCAGCATAAGAAACATGCAATGGTCAAGCAGGAGATCTGCTGCAGATACCTATGTACTGTTGAGACAGTACGTAAGCTTAAACTGCGCGATAAAAGGTGACGACATCTCATTAAATTATTCGAATAACGATATTATCAGGCATAACGCTGCTTTCCCGACAGTTCGCATTGTAGGTGTATGCAAGAATTGTGGCGGCTTATTGTTTCTACAAAACTACAAAACCATTTGGCGAAACGGATGGAACCTTTAAGAAAAATAATAATCAATCCGGGAAAGTGATACAGCATCATTCCGAAAGCTTTCTATTCATTCCATTCATCGCATGCTATTGTCTTCTTAAACTGAGGTCATGCGCGTACACATTACAATGAATGGAAATTCGCTATGAAAAATACTGAAAATTCATGGTTTCAAAAATCCTGTTTGACCATTGCATTAAAAACTAGACCTTGTTATGTGTCATATGGCTACTGTGCAAAAGATCTAAGAAATTTGGACGACTGAATTGTTACGATTTTTTAATCGATCTGCTTTGCCCTTTCTCCGTAGACTCGTATGTTACTTCAGCGGAGTAGGCGTTCCTGATCTTATCTCGTTGCCAGGCTTAGTCTACTCTGGTGGCTTTGGTGCGTCGCAACTTATTAAACGCGATTGTTTCGCAGCGCAGTTTTTACGGTTCAGGCTACATTGCTACAAAGTAAAAAACTCTATCAAAACAGCCTTTTGGCCTACTAGGGTACAACCGGGAAGATAGTCTGCAACTTTGCACACTGCAGTCGTGAAGCCAGTTCGGAACTCTACCCGGCATCGATTAACGGCTCGAAGTAAAAATTTTCGGAAGTTCAAAATACATCTACGTTTCAGTCCGATTACGTTCCAAGCGCGTAAAAAAATTGCACGAAGCACCAGTTATTAGAAAATTCGGGGACGGTTTTCGAGAAATGGCGGCTGTTCTACCGGAATATGACGGTGTGCCCAGTCCGTACTTCCATCTCCCCACAGAACTAATGCTGCAGATCTTCTCCTGTTTGGACATCATGGATATCAGAAGTTGCTCCCAGTAAGTTTGTCGTATAGGGTAAGATGTTAACTTTTACCGGGTTCCTCTTTTGTATTACTCTGAATATTATTACGTTTTACTTGCCGATATTGTTTCGATAAAGCGTTTCGAACGATAACGATGTTGGGTGCTTGTTCAGGTAAATCTTACAAGCATTTCAGGTAATGGAATGCGAAAGCTACGTTTTCGTTTTTCATGGCTGTTTCTTGAGTCTTCAGACTTCGAAAACCCAAATTTAATTAGCAGTCAAACTCAGGCTTTATGATATTATGTATTTTCTGCTGTCAGCGTTTGCCAGTGGTGGAGTTTTCTCGGTGCCCATTCACAACTGCAAGTCACCGTCATCATCGATATGGACAAATGGATGATCGATAAATTCATGCCCAAGTGCGTTGCGCCGGCGAACATGGACGATGACGAACTGCTCATCCACCATGCACGGCATTTGGCCATGGAGCCGCGGTGCCGAGCCACCGTGCAACGCTTTGTAACCTCCAGAACGCGCAACGTCGTCTTCCGCGGAGGTAGGATATTTCCGGTACCTGTCGGGAACAAAAGGGACCGCCGCAACCTCCTGCTGAACTGCGGTAACGTGCATCGGATTCGCCTCAGTTTGCAAGTTACCGACGCGATGCTCTGCTGGATTATGCAGTGCTGCAGCTGGGCCTGGGATGAAGTAGATCCGCGTAGCACTGGCGCTGCTGCAACGCAGCGCAAGGTGGTCTTAGCCCTGTACAAACTCCACCTGCAGTCCGACTCACTGCACCGCCTTCTGGATAGGCCGTTCCTACGGGGAAGAGAGGGAACGCGATGCCGCTTCCCGTCTTTTATCACCACGGTCCAAGTAGCCACATGTACCATGAATTTCTGCGCGGAATTGGCCGTGGATCGGCAGTTGGCGCGGCATAGAGTCGTGCTGCGCCATTTCATAAGAAAAGACACGCTTGTCCAGGAGAACGGCAACTGGCCCTGGCGGCGGGACATTGAGGATGTGCAGCAATACAATCCACCACTACATGTTTACGCCCGCTTCCTACCAGCGGAATTGTCGTCTGCTGAAGAAGAATTCTTGCAGAAAAAACTGCAATCGGGGGATCCGGCTGGGAAAACACTTGCAGGGTTTTTGATCAGGTAAAATTAAAACTTAACTCTGCCGCGTAATGTTGATATCGCCAAGGAGCCGAATTTCATCCTACACTTAATTTCAATCATCTATATGCTTCCTGTGTATTCGCATGTAAGAGCATTTGCCGATCCTCAATCAGCGAATATATTAGAATTTTTAAACGGGTTTGACATGCTAAGGATAAGAGCTAATCACCGTGGAATGTCCAAATTGTAAGTCAGCTGAAACTGTCGGCCGTTGCAGATATGCGCCCAATTTTCCGCTTAATATGGTAGCTCCAGTTGATCCGTCATCGGCCATTAACACACTGGGCCTAACCCTGGAGTCGATCCGTGGTCGACCGCGTTGGTTCCAGGATGGTGTGCTGCAGATTCTGTTGAAGCATCCCGCTGACGTGACCGACACCAGTGCCGTCCCGTAAGACGACCACAGGGCGCACAAAGTTGTTTGTGTTATTCTTTGTGGAAGTTTATAAAAGTACGGTACATGTACAATATATACCGCAACACAATAACAGCAAATTAACTGAATACTGTATCACCAGTTGCGACCCGTAAGGCATTGAATAACGCCAAATTTTGACGGTTGCAGGTGGCTCTGAACTGGCAATAAGATTTGGGATGCCTTAGTTGCTGCAAAATTGCTTTTGTGACACTTCTCGAATGTATTAGTTATACGTAAATTGCAAATCTATTACGTTAAGGGCTAATATAAACTATCGTGTCTTTAACGTCTGTTAGTCCTAGGGAAGGTAAAGGCTTATTTATACTTTTAAGCTGGATGTTAGCGCCGTTTTTGGTCATGGCCACCTGTTTTCTCGGACATTCTGGTGGACGTCCCTAAAACACAATTTTGACGAACGTAGAAAAAAACGTGACTGAAGTGAAGAATAAATACTGTAGGCCTTAAGAGTTAACCTTGATTTCGAACGTTGTAATTTTTAATAGTGTACTGAGTAGTTTCTGGTCACTACAGCAGCACTTACAGGATAATACCATTCCCGTTATCGAACTAATACTGAGACTAATATGAGGATCACTGATCGATCTAGGTTCCATACGGGTATACACGTACGACATTGATAATATAAATTTTGCCGGCTTGCCGGTGAGTTTATAAATTAAACGGAGCACTTCACTTTAAAATTTTCTTTTTCCTGGCCAAGGAAGACTTATCCGATGGAATGCGGCACTGCCATTTATTCGCTAGTTGAGCGTGTTTCCCTTTCCATGCAGCATTCATCTGTACATGAGTAAAAGGTACTCCATCCTGGATCACAAAGCGTCGAAAGCGACCACAAATTGCGGTATATTTTCTCGACTTCTTTTTATGCGCGCATAAAGGAGTATACGAGTAATCAAAGATTGTGATGCTTTTATATATGTTTTACTAAAAATTAGTTTTTTTTAGTAAACATTAGAACGGATGAAGTTATCCTCGTAATTCTAACAGAAAAACGAAAACTTTAGTGCTCGTAGAAGAAGAGAGGGACACACCCAACTGCTCATGCTGTCATAATATAAATATTACACATTAATAATTTACCATCGAAATTTCATAATAGAATATTAATTATCTTCGTGAGAAAATTATTGATAATCTTCGTGAGAAATCATTATGGTAGTATATCTTATAGCAGCTGGCGCATGTCGGTACATCCGTACATGTACAATGAAAATACTTATGCGGTAAAACCACGGCAACAACACCAAAAATGTCAAATTAAGTAGCCACCAGTAATAATTTTTTTGTTCCTGTTTCCAGTAATAATTCTTATACTGTTCTAAATATGCACACGTGCTGTTGAGAAAACGGATTATAAAGCCATAAGTACGGTACGATGCAAGTTGCATCATGCAACGAAAAGTACTGTACAATACAGATATAATTAACGCAGTTGCCGTGATTATACTAATTATTATGGTGCGCCAGGTACGGTACAGTTTTTATCGAATCAACACAGAAGAGAATGAGAATTAAATTACAGTGAATTTCCGGTCAACATTCCAAACACTTTTGATACGCCGCTGAGCCGTTCTAGGGTACATTCCAAACACTTTTGGTACTTCAGTACACTTTTGATACATTCGATACATTGCACGTTGCTGATTATCAGGAATGTCAGTTACTGTACAAACCATTGCTTGTTGACAATCTGCGCTCTCTAGCCATACAATCATCCTAACCAAGTGTGGCCAACTGTACATACGAGTCTGCACGTGGTTGGTGTCGTTGATGCGCCGCACTGCCAAGCAAAGCGTGCGCTCTGCGTTACCTTGCCTGCCTGGTACGGCTGTACCCTGGATTCTCTGTGGTATGCTCATTGCTCACATTGCGCATGGCTGCATTCACCGCATCGAAACGCTATCAGATTCTGGTGGATTTTAGCTGCGGACTTGACGAGGATCCTTCGGCAACAGAGTACACTTTACGGGCTCCACAGCGTTGCTTGTGAGATTGACATAACACTTCCTTTTCGTGGTTGTACGTGGTTGGACTACTAGTGCATCGAAACTAGCTACTACCTATCGGCCGAAAAGATGGATGCTATCCGCGACATTCCTATGGCAGATTTGTCGCCGTTGCTGATCTGCCAAATATGTCGGGGGTTCCTGATCGACGCCACTTCTCTTCCCGAATGTGGCCACGTTTGTAAGACTTAACCCTGATGCTGCTTTTTTTCCAAGATTTTTATACGTATTATCCTTAAGTATTGATTGGTTTGATTCCTTCTTGTGAGCAGTCTGCAAGACCTGCATCGTGAAGCACTGCCACCGGAGTACGGTGTGCCCGTTGGATTCCTGTCGGACTTATATTCACGCCCGACCTCTCACGCGTTTAAAGTACGCAAAAATTTCACAAATAATTGGGCCTATATTATAAAAATTTGGACTTCGTGTAACTTGATGCAGTGCTCTAAAATGGTACGTTAAAAGTTAGGAAACGCTTGCAGTTCATCGGTACTGTCTTCACAGTGGGTCTTATGATAGTTCATAGTAGCATGTCGCATAAACATGGTAAACTGTAAGAAACTACAAGAATATTGAGTTTATGGTATTTTTTTAATTATTTTATCAACTTTGCGTGTACAGGAAGGACACCACACTGCAGACGGTCGTATACAAGCTCCTTCCCGAAATCTACCACAGTGCGTTGCGTAACTTGCGTGTACCCGTTACAATGTTACTGCATCGTCGGCGATTCGCACATGCCAGTAACTAGTAAGTAGTAAGTAGCAACACTGTAACATATTCTTGATTTCTGCAGGTGAGATGTCATGCCGACGGCTATATTTCAAGAACAACGCGCACACCTGTAAGTCATAAACAACTTCGACTTTTCTCAACAGTTCGCTACATATGTCTGAAAATTCATCACCAGTTTCCTTTTAGGTACAAAATTCTGTTTTTAGATATACGTAATTTATTTCAAATACATGTGATTGTTTCCCATTTTGCATTTGACTTTTTACATTCACAAGTAAATGTGGCAATCACAAGTACGCGGAATTTCACAGATAAGAATCTGGTGTACTCAGGTAAAAACACGCGTTATTAAAATAATTCATCTAGTAAAGAATTGTAAGACCACTATC
Source organism: Paramacrobiotus metropolitanus (assembly GCF_019649055.1). Classification (NCBI taxonomy): domain Eukaryota; kingdom Metazoa; phylum Tardigrada; class Eutardigrada; order Parachela; family Macrobiotidae; genus Paramacrobiotus; species Paramacrobiotus metropolitanus. Next base: position 21,005 of record NW_026570412.1, on the reverse strand, counting down.
GTATTTTAAGTGTAATTTGCACATTTCTGTGTTACATTTAAAATCGCTAAATCAGGATTATGCAAGACAGATTTTTGAAGTTGTTGCCAGTTCCAGGAAATTGAAATAATTATGTATTTGTTAACTAGTTGCGCCAGTTGTTGGTGTGTTGAGAAAATTCGAATTACAAGTTATAAAATTAATTACAATTCACACCAGCCGCATAATGCTGGGTATTTGATAGTGAACGGCGTCGACCCGCAGCTACTGGATTCCGAGGCCCGCGGCCTGGCCGACCATCCCTCCTGGCTGCCGCACGTCAGCATCCCGGACGAGATTGAAGTGCAGCTGGAATATAAATTCACTCTACTGTACGATTTCACATTCCCCCGTGGCAATTCCGCTAAATACCTTCTGACTTTTGTTAGCTTTTGCGTCGTTTTATTTCTAAACGTCACTTGTACACGTTTTAAGAACATTTAAAGAAACAAGAATTTGTTAGCTTTTTATTATGTAGGTCTCACCTTCGATCGAGTTTCCCTCAGAGCCTGTTAAATAAGGAACGCGAGGCAAGCGAAGGAAAATTTCACCGCTGATACCATGCGTTCGACTGTCTCATGCTAACCTCATTAATTTTGTTAATCGTCGCTTTGACAGGCTGATTCTCGTATGCTGCGCACCATGTGCCATTCTAGTGTCTCCGTCCAGGAACTGCGCCAGTTCATCGTTGATATAATCCGTATCCCCCGCGACGTATCGGTATGACGTTTTGCTGTGTTTAAAACATTATATAAATATTACAGTCGGATAAAGAAATTGTAAATAAATTGTTGGACATGTATACTTGTGACATTCGGACTTTATCGCATTTCGGGCATATTCGCAATATGGATTCGCGTACCGGATACCAGAGGCAAGGTATTCTCTGCTGTGTTTTACATAAGAAAACTTGATAAATTGCGAGTCCATATTGTGAGACTGTCCGAAATGCGATAAATGTCGAAGCAGTTTTGTACTGCTAACGTGCAAGGTAAAGGATACGTTTTCCGTAACGGATGAACGAGTTTTATCGTCACGGCATGTTCGTTTTATTGGTGGTGCGTTATGTACGTTACACATTTTCTGCTGTTTTGCATGCTGCCTTGCGTTGCCTGAGGAAGAACTTTCTTCGGTAGATTGTCATCATGCAGGGCAACGTGGTCATGGCGGACGCGCAGACGGTGGCCGATGTGTGGCGCTTCGACTGCGGAAAACCCGTAAGAAGCACACCTACTGACCTACTTAATCTGCCTTAATCCCCAGTTAATATGACTCCATTTCAACTTAACCAGGAAAACCAGACTTCCGTCAAACTGCACTATATCTTCCTTCCCGCCTCCACAACCCCGTCCTCCCCGGCGGAAATCCAAGATTTCATCTACGGCTGCTTCCGCAAGGATGTCGTCCTCCATGTCCCGCTGTCCGGGCGGATGCGCTGCCCCAAGAAGCGTCCCCATGACAGCACGAAGCGCATGACCGCCGATTTAGTGGAGAATGCGAAACACGATGGGGAATTCGTGTCGGCGACGAGTGCGCTCTCCACGTTGTAGGGTTCCCGCTGTTCTAATACCTACCTCTTTAATACATTGACAGGTTGTGCTCAGTATGGAGTTTTTTCGGTATTAATTTATTCGTGTTTCTGGAGATTTCTTCCTCTTCGTTTAACCGTTCTTACTAACTTGGGAACTGTGTAACCCGAATATTGGCACGTTCCACAATTGTCAGGTCCCAGTATTTCGCTAATTAATTTATGTAGATTTACTATGAATGTGTTTCGGTGTGTTGCTGGTATTCATCGGGAGACGCTAATTTTTTCTCCTTTCTGCCTCTCGGTTCCGTACTGTTCCTGTCCACTGCGGGTGTGTTCGGCAATAAAATTTTCAACGAGCACCAGGTCGGCAAGAATAAACCGTTAACGTCTGCTGAAAAAGCTAATGTACAGTAAACGCCGGTTTGAACAGATCCCGGTCTATCGCTGTTATAGTCCTATTTGAAGCGAATGCCAGGTAATAAGAATGCGATGTCGATGCGACGTATGCGATGTCCAGTTCGGCGTATTCGGACATCGCCTACGTCCGAACGACGCCGCGATGGCTGCACAACCTCTGCCTGGCAGAGAGGGATGTGTCTAGCATGGGATGTCACTTGTGTGGATACTGTTGCGCCTTCCCACATTTAATCCACGGCGGCAAACGCTGGCGCAGGTGCTTTGGATACGGAAGAGAAGAAGTCGCGGCTATATGCGCATCTGAGCGGCAGGTATATTTTTACTCTATTGCTTTCGAAACAATGGGCCCTTGAGAACCGGCTGCTATCGCCATAATCAAAGAGCTGGGCAAACGACTGGAACAGCCGACAGGGGAAAAGCGTTCCCAAGAGTTTTTACGTCAAAGATTGTCGCTGGAGATACAACGGGGGAACGCCGCCTCAGTGTTGGGAACAATGGAAGGAGCGGAAAAGTGTTTAACGAAGTTTTAATGTTGTACAAATTGTGATGTTTTTAATTATTGCATAATTCGTAAAATGAAGCTCAAAACAGATGAATAAAGAATAAATGAATAAAGCTCAAAACAAGAAGCTAATAAACGTAATAATCTAATAAAGGTCATTAAAAGATTTTCCTTTTTTGTGAAACATACCCGAAGCCGCGTTGCTTGAACAGCTTCGCCAAGTGATTTTATTTTCTACGCAGTGCATGTAATCTGGCCATTTTCCTGAAATGCAGGGATTAAAAGCTAATGAGCATCTTCACATCAACATGGCAGAATTCAAGTCTTCCTACAGTGTACAGAGTCGTGCACGATTTTATTAGTACGCATTGTCGCATATCGGCTGCCGACAGGTAATTTCTTCAAATGCGAAGAAAAATACCTGAAAATTAATTCTTTTCGTAATTACAGTACTGTATCTCTATATTTCTGGCACACCCGCGCGTACTGGTACGTACGACGCCGACGTACTACTTGTACGACGTGTACATGTACGTACGTACAAGTTGTCGACTAAATTTTAAAATTTATAGATATAAACGCATCAATCGGCTTTACGCAAATAGCCGATAGCGCCACGGAACATGAGAGCAGAGAGCCGATCACTATCAGCACCAGCGCAGCACACCTGTCACTCACAATCAGGCTGGCTCGCATTCAAAAATTCAAGTCCATCACTCCATCGTCAGATCATTTTGATCCTCTTGCCGTCTTCTTTCGGTTCGACTGATTCACGATCTGCACGTCCTCGTCTTTCTGCTTCGTTTTAGTACAAACGATTTCCTCTTTCCTTTTAGAATGGCCGGCATTTCTAGGGGAGATAGTGGCACAGGTTTGCCGTGTTTTATCCATGATTTACCCGAGGAATCTGTGGTGCATATCTTCTCCTTCCTGGATATCATTGATCGCACCAATTTGAAGGCGTAAGTAATGTCATCTGCAGCATCTCCTGGCCGTGCTGCAACTGATCTCAGGAATTGTGTCGCGTAGAGTGTGCAAACGATGGGCCGACATCAGCGGGGATCCGCGTCTGCAGAAAATCGTCATACTCGATCTGACCAAATGGGAGACCCACCATCCGCGGGCATTGCTGCCACGTACACCTCGCCTCGACGCCAGATCGCAGCGGGACACCGACAATGTGGAGAAGGAATGGCGCCGTCGACTGCTGCAGCGTTTCTGGACCCCGCGGACCCGCCACGTCATCTTCCGCCGCCCGCCCGGGACGGCGGCTCCGTCCGAATCGTGGGGGAAGGTGTCCATTCGGGGCGAAGTGGCGGAGTTGGCCGTGTACTGGCGTTACTATTGGAGCGATATTCACGTCGCCCTCAAGAACATTGCGGGCCTGCTGCGTACCGTTCCCGCGGGGGGTGAGCATGAGGCCAGACAGTGTATGGTAACGTTCCAGAATATTCATATGTTAACGAATGATCTCCGCGACTTCTTGCCACGATATGTTGATACGGTACACCTGAAGAATGTCCACTTGCGCTGCTACTTCTACACGGGAGTCTTCCATCCACTCGACAAACCACCACAGGTGCATTTTGGATGATTACTAGTTTATCGTGTTACTCGTGCACGACATCCATCGTATAAAGCCTAACGACTTGTACGACATGTGTACGACTTCGCAAGTTCGCTGTGATTTCATTAACGCTTTTTGCTGGTATCAGGTTACACGCACCGTACTGGTGGAGAAAGCGGTGGTGGTGCGTGGGCCTTCCGGCGCGTGGCCCTGGGCCAAGGAACCATTTTACACCACATTCCCGGGAATCCGACACCGTCAACTGGAGTTCTTCAGTCGCTTTCTGCCGAATTCCTTGACCGCCGCGGAGGTTAGCTTTCTGGAAGACAAGTTGCAGTCACCGGAGCCCATCGGCTGGACGCTGTCGCGTTTCCTGACCAAGTAAGCCGGGGTTCTTCCTCAGCACATTATGGTGATTTTACTCTAATTTATTCATCTGCACGTGTTCGAAAGTAATTCCTGCACGTGTTGGAAACTCGATCGAAGGTACGATCGTGCAACAGTTCTACGTCCGAGTTGCTGACTTGGATGCTGTTACAGGAGCGTGCGACTGCTCGGGAATGAAGACATCCATCCAGGGACGTCCATCAGCTCACTGGGATTGACGGTGAAGCGCATCGGGAGCTTCCCGCGCTGGCTGCAGTATCTGATGGTGGAGCTGCTGAAAGATCCGTCTATCGAAATTGTTCCCACGCAGTGGGACGCTTCCTGAGCGGCCTCACGGTTCTGTGCATACCATCTGCCAGTCATGTTCTGTCTGAATGGTTTTCCTGAATGCATTGATCATGATGCTGTTTTCCGTCTTGTCTTTTTCCTGACGCTGAAAAATGTTGATTAATTTCCGACAGTATAAAGAACAGCGTAAGTTAATAACAAGTTTTATGAACACTGGGTAGCAACGTTAAACGTATTATAAATTTCTGAGTAGCTCTGGTCGGTTCCGTTACTGGCTATAACTGCAAATCCTAAAAGCATCACCCGATTTCCGGTAGTATAGAAGTATTGCAATCAACAATTCTGCAACATACGATACATAAATACGTACACACAAGTGACACAACACAAACCCGTCCAGATGGTTAGCACGATTAAATACGGCGAAAATGAAAGTAAATTCATGGGTTGCACCAAATAACACACCACATCACGCTACGCCGTACGTATTACATGCATTTAGCATGGTTGGTGCTTTAGGCGGTGTCCGGTGATGAACTGTTTTTTTAGATTACTAATTACTGTGATATTTTGGTCATCAAATAAATTAATGCTTCTATAAATATAACTTGTAATTCCTTACCTGATCGTAATTAATATTTTTATATTTGGATACAACTTTTCACTGGCCGCTCGCATTTATTTTGGCAGAATTCTACTTTACGCACAACGTACCAAATATGTATGTAGTAATATGAATAAAAAATATGTTTAAGGCCGGTCCATTTTTGATATACATACTCGTACTTTATGTCTTATTCATACCGTACGCACTGGAGAGCACCTGGAACATGTCGAGCCATTTCTCTGACTGCCCGGTAAAAAAATGGCCAAGTTTCACGATTCCGGCGTTATTGATTAGGACGTCCACTTGGTATTATAGGCCTGTTCAGTTGGCTGAACACCCGCTGAATGTCCACTTCTTTGGTGAGGTCACACTGTGCCGCTTCGATCCGCCCATTTCCGGTGGCTTCTTGCTTCCTCACCGGCTCCTTGGGATACACAGCAACGCGGGTAAATTAAAATCTTCAAAATAAAATGACCGGTTTGCAAAATGCAGTGCAAATTGTCCAACGACATCGGGTGCGCGTGTATAGTATCTGGAAGAGACACAATCCGGAAATGCTGCATCTTGTATAATATATGCTATATATATAAAATACAGGCACATTTGGAAATGTACATTAATGATAAATTTCCTTTCGGCCAGACCAACGGGCTAGGAATGAGCATGTGCGCCAGGGAGACACTGTGACTGATGCAGAAAAACGGGATAGCCGATCTCCACAGTGTTATCGTTAACAGGTACATACATGATACACACATAATTTTGAAGCTGTATCCCCGGTACATGCTTCCCAGTTACGTAGGTGCATACATGATACAACCAATGTTCCAATGTTAATGCGGTTATGGCGGGCACAAGAAAATCGCCTACGGACCCGTGCATTTCTATCTGTACTGACAATGAGCCACCAGAACTCATGGTGACGGCCTCAGCGGAAGCAATATTTTACCGGGAAGTGCGAGGAGCTATGACACCAATGAACAACATTCGAATAACACGGTAACACTTTGAGTCTTATGGTTAGCATAAAATACCTGCAGGTTCCATTTACATGACTCAATGTTTTACGACTGTATAAATTTTAAAGATTCTTATAAACGAAATTAAAGGTGCTTGTTGCATACAGCACATTCTATGATTGTTAATTGTTATATAAATGTAATACAAAACTATTACCACAAAACTATTAGATATGTTTAGTACTAATGTCGCATGCATGTTCCTTAGATCAACAGAAGAAATACGCAAAACTTCAAAAGATTTTCTTTTTTTGTTTTTTATATTATCTGCAGACTATACGGTAGTTAGAAACGAGGAATATTGTCAGCTGTATTTTTCACATTTCGAAAATTAATTACAATTATTGTGGTACTATGCTTCAGCCCCTTTACGACTACGACTCTCCACTGTGGCACGGCTTGATTACGATAAATTATTAACACCGTGAGTCTTTTTAAAATTATTGTTATAAGTAAGCTTTATTGTTATAAGTAAGCTTATAAGTAAGCTTATATGGTTTTTGTTAATTGATATTCTTGTATTACATTGTCCAATACGAACCTCAATAAAGTAAAATAGCATTTAAAAAAAAGTAAGCTTTATGCTTCAACACTGATTCAACACTTCAACACAACACTGATTCAATACTTCAACACAAAAACAACTTATTACACAGCAACAAATTACTGAAAATAATTGACAGAACTATAGATTAATTAACCGCTGTTAGCTGTTCGGTGCAAGCATCCTTTACAATGTTCTTACTGTATTGTGCGTAGTTTATGGATGCCGCCTTGTACAATACGCTGACTGCTATCAAAACTTAACTCTGTTGAGCGATCGGATGATACATCCATCCGGCTGTGCTGGTAGCCTGGTGCATTCCGCAGGCGAAGTGGACCTTGGACAACCATTTGCTTATCTTGCTTGACCAGGCTCTTCTTCAATCTGGAAGTGGAGACATTCACTCGTGTCTGCGATTTCCTTTATGTACACGTGTGAGCTGTCACTTGCCAGATTTTCCGCGTTGCAGCAGACGGCTGCAGCCATATTTTTATTTTCTGCTTCCTTTTCCTATCTTGCTCACAGTTAGTGGAATTTTTACTGCACCATGGCAAAAATGGCTACTGCTTCCAGAATTACTGTGTTTTGGCTGTTTTCGTGTGCATTGCCGTCCACCAAGGTAGTCAGGGAAAAAATAGGAAAATATGTATTCTAGATGGACTAGAGAAAAATATTTTGATATGTTGTAGTTTACGTTATGTTGTAATTTACAATATGTATGTTTCTTCCGGATATGTTGTAATTTACGATTTATGGCTTTTTTGACATTATGATGATTTTATTCTGTAGCCAATGGTCTCCGCTGTTACACCTGCTCCAATAATGTGTCTGCTTGCCCCGGCCTGGTGGATGTTGTCCAGGAGAACTGCAATACTAACCAGGATGAATGTTTCGAATTCGAGGGAGACGTGAAACTGCACGGAATGCTCTTGAAAAGTGAGTGAATAGAACCGATGACCTTCTTTGCTTTACGTAATTCTTCGCGGTAAGGAATTTCCACGTAAAATATACGGCTGAATCTCCTTGCTCTTGCTCTTAAAACTTAATCTGAGAAAATTACATAATTTGGGCGGTACAGCGTTCATTAAATAGTCCATTCGTCGTTAAATTGTTTTGATGAGTAAAATGTTTTTCTTTTTGACCGAATTGTTTCGATGGTAACAAAATATCAGAATCTTTCTGCGGCGTGCATAAAAACACATGGTGTACCGTTTTATGCACCTTCGTTTAAACCTTCGTTTGTTTCATTTCCTGTTGTATTCTTCCGTTAAATCATCGTGTTCTTGAGCGTTACGTTAAATCACGTTAAATTGTTTCGTTAAATCCTCGTGTCCGACTGTCCGTTACGCTGAACAGGCACTTCATGGTTCTGCGCATGGTTTAATTAACACCGCTGTTTTCTGCAGACTAATTTAGTATTTGCCTTCTGCTACATTAAATCGTTGTGCTCGAGCACAATGTTACATTGAATCATTGTGCTCGAGACTGAGAGCTCTCGGTCGCGGTATACGTTACACTCAATAGGGATCGAAGCTACTTCTATGCGAATGGTTTAATTGTCACCGCTGTTTTCTCACTTCCGCACAGACCTTACGACCAAAGCCTGTGTGGCCTATAGCACCATGCAGCGGTTTTCCGGCGGCTACACCTTCGAGCGCAACAACTGCGTGCTGGTCACCGCCGCCAAGGAGCCCAACAAAAGCCAGTACTACACGGGCCGGATCTGTCTGTGCAACGACAAGGACTTTTGCAACTCGGCTGCCTTCTATCCGATCTCCCTTCTTCCGCTCACCATCGGCCTGTTGGCAGCCGTTTGGCTTAACTTTAAAGCGGACATTGTACGCTGTTGTTATCTGGTTTCTACCTATTGTATTTGTCCTGTTTTTGTACGTTTTAATGCAGTGTTTTCTTGGGATAAAATCTTCCACACATGACTATTATTTTCTACACCGGAATATTATACATTTTTCCAGTTTCTTTCTTTGGGCAGCGTTACAGTGCGCCGTGTGATTTGAAACCATAAAATTACGATCCATAGCAGAGGTGGCTGATATAGTCATGTATTTTGTAAATCTGCAATAATGAGCGATGGAGTAAATGCCTGGCGCACGTGTGTAGTGAAAAGAATACATCGTTTCGTGGAAGAATTCGTGAAACTAGTAAACATCATCAAAACAGCTATTCCACCGGAAGCCCCGGACATCGGAGTTTTGTTTTATTCTTCAATTTCGTGCGGGTTTCTTCCCACGAAACCTGGTTTCACACGAAAAAAGTCTATGAACCGGAAACAGAGCGGGCTGGTGAAAAAGCCGAGCAAAAGGTTGCGGTTTATTCTCGCTGTGTGCGGTATTGTTTGAAATTGACCCTTGGGAGTTGGAAGTACCCATTGGTATACCAGCTTTGTTGGTGCTTACTTGTTAATGTACAGTTTACGTTATGCCACCCACGTATCGCCAGTAGTGCGATCTCGGTTACCCTGCTTAAGGCGCTGCTTCAAACCACACAGTTTAGTAATCTTACTAATCTATGACCTTTTCTCCAAGTACATCTATCTATATAAAGCTGTTTACCACTCAAACATTTCTTCCCTTTCGGCTGTTCATACTTCATAACCATAGCTGTTCGTAACCGCTGTTCGTAGCCGATTATTTAGCCGGCAGGTTTCCAAAGCACACCTGCGTCCTCATCAATGTCAATCGTCTGTGGACGTAGTTCTGGCCGGTGTCCTACCGTCACCGTCACACGACGACAGTCGCCTGGTTGATCTGCTTGGGCATGGTGCCGGTGGTATACGTCCACGTGTTTCAGTTACCGGCAGTTGTTACTGACGCTTTGTATTACCGCAGTTTGGAGGCAGGGTGTTTCGTCAACCGCGTCGCCCAAAATACCTGGGCGACCGTTCAGAGTATCTGGGTCTTCCATATCACAATCTTCTTTGTCCCAGCGTGCTACCCGTTATTGTTATGGAAGCAGTTGAGTCGGCGGAAGACGCTGAAGCGCACCGGAACAACAACCGATGTCAGTTCGATGCGAGGCAGTCGCAGTGTTGCCAGTCGCCGGCGAACGAAAGGATCGCGGTCGTTCATCGTCACTAGCTTGTTTACGCTGGGGTTCGCCGTGAGCTGGATGCCCAGCGATCTCTATTATATTCTGGTGGACTGGATCCCGATGGGCCGGCTGGACACGTTGCGTAAAGTGCAATCGCCTGCTTTCTCTACTGGATCCAATAAATATTCTTCAGCCTAACTACGGAACATTTGCATGGTTAAATGAAATGGTTCTGGCAGAAAAGCGCTGTACGGGGAAAACGTTCAATATGCGCCTCCTAAACTGGAAAATGCTGTTCGTAGTTCGTACAGACAGTCATCCAGCGCTTATTTCTTTATTTTCATATGTGAGCGGCTTTCCTTAACTCTTATTATTTTGTTTTACATGGCTTATTTTAGCTTATATAGACGTATGGGTGTGCATTGCATTTTTGTATTGCGAAGAATATTTCCAATATTTTTCACACAGCCATCTTATTATGCACAAACCTCGGACATGTTTATACGTACATAATACATACTGTACTTACTTATTTACATGATCGATCTGACAGATAGTCAGATACACAGTATAAGGCATACGCCTGTGGTATAATATGTGTGCGACCTTAATTAATTATTAATTGATAATTATTAATTTCATTATAACCTTGTACGTCCTGGCTTGCTTAGATACGAATGTACGTACGCTGTTGTCACGTACAACTGCGTGAGCAGTTAGTGCGTTCGCAGACAAGTATACAACTAGTAAACATCAATAAAAATTAATGTCGAAAGTATTATACGGTACTTTCTCAATACTTGACAACGCCGTTTGTTCGTGCTGCAGAAAAATCTGCGGTCATTTTTTTCCCTTAGTTATTCTTTTAGATGCCATCTGAATTTCTGAAAGGTGGAAATTGATGTGCTTACAGTGTAATTAACGTAATTACACTGTAGTCGTAAATATTGCTATCGGTGCTGGATCCGGGATGACATCAGATGCTTGTAAGGAAAGTAGTTGTTCACACCAACTTCGCCATTTCCTGAAAGCACTACTAAGGTGCGCTTTTGTACGTACAAATGGGCATGGACGACCAAAATGACCAATTAAAACGCGCACATCGGCCTCGCTGCGCAACTGAGCAAGAGAACAGAGAGCAAGCATGTCTGAAACGACGTAAAGCGTTCAGTATCCAGTGATCGCGATGCGAATGGGCTCTAATACTGTACGAGTACTTACTGTTAATTTTAACACTTCTCTAAATTCTGATCATTAGCGATTCTCATTGATTTCTGGTTCCAGCTTATCCTGCACTGCTTCGCGCGCTTTACGTTTACGAATTTGTTTCTCTCTTGTGCACGTAGAAGGCTTTTTCTGCTTCGTTCTTCAACAGCACACTCTGGATTTCTACAGAATGTCTGGCAGTTTAACGCGAGATAACGGCACAGGTCTGCCATGCTTTTTCCATGAGCTAGCCGAGGAATCCGTTGTGCATATCTTGTCGTTTCTGGATATCATTGATCTGACTAACTGCACGGTGTAAGCAAACGGTTTTCTTAGCATCAGCAGCCCCACTGGCAGTATGATGCGCTGATCATACAATTCTGTTGACAGGGTGTGCAAGCGATGGGCCGACATCGTCGGCGATTCGCGTCTACGGAAGACCGTCATTTTCGACCTGACCAAATGGGAGACCTACCATCCAATGGCACTGTTGCCACGCCCGTCTCGTTCCGATGCGGACGCGTTTCGGGAAGCCAAAACCGTGGAGACCGAGTGGCGCCGCCAGCTGCTGCAGCGCTTCTGGACCCCCAAGACCCGCAACGTCATCTTCCGACGCCAGCCAGGAACGACGGATCCACCTGAGTGTTGGATGAAAATGGGCTTTGCTGAGCGGGAAGAAGGCCAAGCTGCGCAGCAACTGGCCGCTGGTTGGCATTATATGTGGGGCGATATTTACCTCGCACTGCTGGACATCTCGAAGCTGCTGCCTGACGCACCCGAGGGCGGTGGTCAGCAGCACAGGGATTGTGTGGTTACGGTGCAGGACGTCCACATGCTGACGGGGGATCTCGCCAATCTCTTGCCTGGATACGTCAAAAGCGTCCACCTGGAGAACGTCCGCGTGCGCTGCTATTTCTACACCGGGTTGTTCCATCCGCTCGACAAACCGCCACAGGTGTGTATGCATTGCAGACAAGCGCTACGTAACTTGTATCCATATCTCTCTAATAAAGGCATCGTTATACAAAATTACTGTGATTTAGGAAACACAGAAATTTAAAAAATTATGATTCAGATTCGCGGATAGTTGAGTGATGTTTCTGCTCGTTTCCAGGTGACTTTAACTGTGCGGGTGGATAAAGCGGTGGTGGTGCGCGAGAACGGGGTGTGGCCTTGGTTTAAGGAACCCCTGGACGTGGACGAGTTTCTGGAATCTCTCCTGCAAATCCGCCATCAGGACTTGACGTTCTTCGGCCGGTTTCTTCCGGATTCCTTTACTGCCGAGGAAGAGAGTTTCCTGGAGGAACAGCTGCGGTCGGAGGAGCCCACTGGCTGGACGCTGTCCCGCTTCCTCACCAAGTAAATATAGATCATGCGATGTGCGGGAAATTTCGTACCGCTTCATTGATTTCTCTATCGTGTATTAAGCGGTGAAATTTGTGTGGTTTTTGCAGGGGTGTGCAGCTGCTGGGTGACGAGGATGTCCTTCATTCCGCGCCCATCAATTCGTTGGGACTAACGTTGGAGCGGGTTCGTTCCTTCCCGCGCTGGCTGCAGTACTTGATGGTGGAGCTGCTGAAAGACCCGTCCATCGCGATTTTTCCCTAAGATGTGATGCTGCAGTGTCTTGTGGCGGAACGCTTCCTGGAAAGGTTGCCCATACTCGACTTGTGCATGGTGTTAGTCATTCCGATCCTGCTTGAATGTTTGTTTTCGAACTCCTTTCCCGTTCCCTGGGTGTGAAATTTTTGGAACTGGTTTTGGATTTGCGTTGATATGTTTTTCTGTGAAGTTGCACAGGTACGTCGGTTGTACGAGTACGTGCACTAATTTGTGTGCGGAATGGCACGTTGCCAGCTGAAACGTTTGGCGTAATTTATTCTTCATTTTCACAATAAAAGTTTGCAGAGTGCGTCATGGTTCGATAACCAAGCAACGTAGCGAATGGGAACCCTTAAAAACTTTCGGTAAACCTAAAGGGAATCACGCTGCCACGCGCCCTTAAATTCCTGGAATGCGCCCGTATGAAATGCTTATGCGTTCTTCGGAGAATCTTATTTTTAATCAATTGGAAAGATGCCTCCTACGACAAAATGCGCAACGCAGCCTGAAGGAGATTCTTCCATGCACTTTGAAATAATGTACGGCTAAAGCAGTGCATACAAACAAAAGCGTAAGTACACGCTGACCGCTGTCCTAGCAACGCTGCCCCACGACAACAATAACATGCCCGGCGTCGTAGACTCGTGGCGCGTGGCCCTCCATGGGTTCCAATTACAGCCATTTGCTGTTTATGCAACGCTGGTGTATTAATCCACTTGCTGACTTTACTGAGTCCCTTATTCTTAAACTTGATCACTGCATGAATACTACAATTGCACGAATACTACAAATGCATGCAACTTTACCGACAAAAATAAAATTGTTGATAATACTGATTTTGGTTGTTTTTTAAACTCTTGGTTGTACAATAACGGCCGTAGTGATCTGGTTCATGACTGTTATGCCGCGATGTAAACATTATTAAAGAGCATACTGCATGAATATTACATAAAACAAAAGTTGCAGAAGACACTGGCTAGACAGGCTAGTTATAATAAATTTTAATGCGTTGTTGGTCACAGGTTGCTTTCATTCCAAAAATGCTTATATTCGAACGGTTGATCCACCAGTTTGTGCTCGAAGTCTTCGATCCATAATGCACCTGGATGCTTTCAATCGGATGCGCGGCTTCAAACGTTTCTACACCAGCGTACGTATTCGCATCATCGCCGAGGAGGAATTCATCAAAATGAAGCTACAGTCGGAAGATCACATCGGCTGGGCGCAATCCCGTTTTCTCAAGTCAATCTAGAAATTTCAGATTTTAATCGTGCATCTCCTAATAGTCCAATACTAATTCAAGCCCACGGTTAATTTTAACCGTTCATCTCCTGGTAAATCTCCCAGGAGATGAACGATTGAAACTTTATGCATAAACTAATAACGGGAACTGGTAAAATTTGTTCATTAGGCAATGAGGAAAATCGCTATGGAAAGATCTCTTATTGTTAGCAGCTCCACCACGAAGTACTGCAGCCAACGTAGGAACGATCGAATCTGTTCCAGCGTTAATCCTAACAAGCTGATCTGCGCCCAGTGAAGCACATCCCCCATATCCCAGCAATCGCACGCTGGCGAATCAAGGGCGAAACCGGTATAAATTTTACAGGAATAATCCCCCATAACTCATGGCTTCCAAAAGCGTTGTCAGTTTTGGTAACTTGCCGTGAATACGGTTATTTCACGTAGCAGTTATCATTGTCGCATTGACCTCGTAATCACCTGATCGATTTATTCCTTGCCTCGGTCAACTCGGTACGCTCTCTGGTGCCCCACATGACTGACCTGTACAACGAAGCATATGCGGCACGTGCGGAACAAGCTTGGGAAGCAATGGGGCCGGCGGAACTCCCTGCAGAAAATTTGCGTGCTTCTCAGCGTGCCTGGGACACACTGGTTGTTCTCTTGCAGAAAGAAGCAGTATTACGCCAAACCAACTCCGTTAATCAGAAAGCCCGGCTGCTAGCCGTGTCCCAGCCCGAATTTGGGCTGTGGCTTAACGCGGTTCCAGTGGCAAGCCTCGGTACCTTGTTATCAAATACCGAAGTGAGAATATCGATTGCGCAGCGCATCGGCGCTCCAGTATGCGTCGAACACCGGTGCAAATGCGGCAGCACCGTTGATGTGTGGGGATATCACGATTTGGGATGCAAGCGCCTTAACGCGAAGTGGCTAGCAACTCGGTCCTTCTGCGGAAACGGGCATACCGTTGACGCGTTGCACTTTTAGAGAAAACCGCAGCATATGACACATAAAGAAATGATTTTTGTACTTTAAAATGGGTTCAGTAAGAGTAACACATTTGTTGTTGCTGAGAAATTAGCTTTTAAAGTGAAAAATTTGAAGTCGATTTTTACAGAGTACAGATTCGAAAAAAAATATTCTGAAACGGCCATTTTATAGAGTGAAGTATTAGAAGCTTATTATACGGACAGAATTTTGATTGATAAAAAGCAGAAAAAGAAAAGAAATCGGGGGTGCCAAAGAAGTGCTTGGGGCACTCTACACCTGGATATTTCTGACCATATCTGCCGAACAAAACCCTAAACAGAGATTCTGTCGTATAATAAGCTCAGGCTCCGGTACTTTGTTTAATGCGATTTTATTCGTAATTTTTGGCAAACAAATGTATTCACAGCTGATTTTCAAAGTTTTTTTACGTTTTGTTCACTGTTAGCTTGCAAAAGTACGCCTCTTTCACGGCTTTGGTGCCGGTACCGAGAGGTGCTGGCTTCCGCACACAAAAGCACATGCACATGTGGAGCAACGCAGACCAGGGGCAGGCAGGCAGCCATATAACATTCATGCAGACTGATGCAGACACTAAAACAAAAGACTGCAATCAGACGGCAGATTTGCGTTTATGGCGTCTTTTGTTTCTCTTTCTTGTCAACAAGCTCAACAAAGCTGGATGGGGCAGTTGCAGATTTTGATCGCACCTGATTGCGATTACTTCAATGCCAACACTGATGTCGGGGGCGATTGAAGGAATATGCCATCACTCACAATAAGTGCGGCGCAACCCATTATTTTGCGGTTCACCTTACGTGCCCCCCTCTACCACACGTACAACATTAATTTTTTGCTTGTTAACGAAAAAAGGTATACTCATTACAATTATCGCTTTATGTAGTGTAAAAAACGCTCTGTAAGATGAGCTAAGGTAATTTTTGGGAATTATTTTGAAAATTCGCTAGCCACTTCGCGTTAAAGCGAAGATTTCCCGTCACAACGAAATCAGAGATGTCATCCATCGCGCGTGTGGCTCGGCCAGTATCCCTTCAGTTCTGGAGCCGCCAGGACTGTACCGCGATACCCTGAAACGACCGGACGGTATGACCTCAGTCCCCTTCAGCCAGGGCAAATCTTGGGTTTGGGATGTCACGTGCCCGGACACCATGGCCACTTCCTACATTGCCAAGACGTCCCAGGAAGGCGGCGCGGCCGCCACCATGGCAGAGGCAAAGAAAAACAACAAGCACGCCCATCTACGGGATAACTTTATTTTCTCTGCATTGGTTTTTGAAACAATGGGCGTGTGGAGTAAAGAATCTAAATGTAAGATGTCTACGCTCGGTAAGATGCTTTTTGAGAGGACACAGGAGAAACGGTCCACTCTATTCCTGAAGCAGAGGATCATTATAGCTTTGATGCGGGGTAATGCTGCTTGTGTTCAGGAAACGTTCTGTATTGGTAAGAGATTGGACGAAGTGTATTACGTGCTGAAATGATGTGACGCGTAATTTTGTTTCTATCCAATGTTCACTCGAATAACCCAATAAATGCTTTTACCCCTGATCGATTTACGATCGTTTATTTCACCTGAGGTACAACCTAAATTTGTAATAATAGAAAGCATCACCATTTTTTACAACATCAGAATTTCATTGAACTTTTCTGCTCCTTCCATCGTTCCCATAACCGACGCCGCGTTGCCGCGCTGAATCTCCAGTGACAATCTTTGGCGTAAAAATTCATGAGAACGGGCTTCCCCGTGTGTTGCTCGAGTCGTTTGCCCAGTGCTTTGATGATGACGATAGCGGATGGCCCCCAAGGGCCCATTGTTTCGAAAGCTATCGGTGCAAAGATGTATCTGCCACTTAGATACAAATAAAGCCGGGATTTACGATTCATTGTTTGTGAATCTAGCGGATATCACCATTTGCAAATGACCCCAACTCTAAATCGGCCATCGAATCTGTAATTGTAGCTGATAAGACTTTGGATCTGACCGCAGTAGAACTAAGAATACAGATAACGGTGGCTTAAGCATGTTACCGCTTGCACGCAGGTGTGTTGGTCACTAATTACTAGATCATGTACAATTGCGCAAGCCATGCGCCTGCCACTGCTTATCGCCAAGAGCGCAAAAAAATGCATGATCCTTTAAACTGAAACCGGATCGAAATGAACTTTGGTCTGATGGTAGACCAGACCAAGTTGACTAAATCTACAAAGTTTCGAAAATCGGAATTTCGGTAACCCAACATGGTAAAATGTCTTCTTAACAGAACCAGGCAAGAACAATAATATGTGCTACGACTTACCTGTACCATGTGAAAAATTTGGTTGTGTATTAAATTTAATTCTTTCTCTGCAGTCCAGTACTGCGTCATGGAAAAAGGCACTAAAGTTCTGCACTCGATGAGTCTTCAGTCTTTCAGGATAGCCCATTTCTGCCGATTTCCACAGACTTTTGTTTAATCATTGTTTTAGCCTATTCGGCTTCTAGCCGAGTGTCTCAGCCTGCCTGTACCCTTGCACAAGACATTCATAATCACCCGGTTTGTACCTACATACGTACACAATGCCATGCTGGACTGCACTTTGACAGCACTGCATTCTGTGCCGGCCGTCGCAGTCGCAACTAGGATAAGTACTTATAATAAACAATCGATGGGCAGTGCAAAGTCCAGCCGGCGCCAGATTTACAAATCAATTGAACAGGTCAGAGTAAGACGAACAACTGAATTCATGATACCAGCGAGACTGAATTTGGAACAGGCAATTACTGTAGCAGGCATGGTTCCAGAGAGGGCGCTACCGCGCTTGTCCTCTGCGTCGACGGATCTAGCAGTTTTCTTCTATTTGGTACGATTGATTCATTTAGTCTGCTACCAATAATTGTTTCGGTCTCAGTGAAAACCAAAGAACTATATTTCGTCGATATAATTTTTCGAAGGGGGATAGGAAACCCTGTTTGTCGCACGCCCGAGAATTGCTATTATTAGTTTGTAAATTTCATGATCTCCTGTAACACGGCAAGGTCTATCACGCAAATTTGACGGGTGCAGAATAAATTTGTACTTACCTCGTACAACGTTTCAACTATCTGCTTCCATTATGCCCGCCACATTACGATACTATCGAGAACTGCTTTCGGGTGGACGGGATCTGAACTACGGAAATACAGTGCTGGTGCAGCGCGACAACGGTCAATGGTGGCTGGGATACGTTCAGGATATTGATGGCGATCAGTTCCTCGTTGACTTCGGCGCCACCAAGCTCAGTGCAGAATGGATCCATTCCAAGCAGTTGTGGCCGCATTATTTTATCTATGACTTGATCATTGACCGCCGGACACTTTCTAACTTTTCCGTGCATGTGGCACTGCCAGACAAGGACGGTGGGCCGCTGGTCTTCCGACCGGCAACGATTATTGAAAATCTGAGATGCATGTTCTCTTCTGTCCGCTTGGATAATTCACCCGACTGCCGCATTGTCCCGGTGCACCACCTAACCGCACAACTGCCGACCGCGGATGGCGAGACGAGTTTTTTTGGGCGTGCGGCCGGGCTCGTCTACCGCAAGCATATCGTCCAGTTCGACAAGGCGCATCTATTGCGTCACGTGAAATTCATACCGTACATCTTGGTTTGGGCGTGCCGGTTAACGTTGGCTCATGGTCATGGTCAGTGCAGTGCCAGCTGCCAGTTTAAAATAGATATGGTTTGGACAGAACAGTTCCGGTTCAGCTGTAAATCTCATCCGGGCGGTTGGCACGAGTTTGAATGTCGTGTGTTCGCCCGAGCCGGCGTGGATACGGTGACCTTTATCTGCAGTGAAATGCATGGGGACGCCACCGGGTGCAGCATGTTCTGGACCGTGGAGTCGTTGAAGGAAGCGTGCTATGAATACCTCTCCGAGCAGCAGTCGAGGGAACTCAAGACAGCACCTACGTTGGTGGTTGAAAACTGTCCAATGGTTTCTTTGCAGCATGGTTAGTACCGATTCGGTAAATTAAGGCCATGGCTATGACAGCTTCAGTATAAGAAGTCGCTATGACAGCTTCAGTATAAGAAGTCATTTTGCAAAAATGAACAAAATGAAGCTGAACAATGGGTATTTTGCAGATGGCGAAGAAATGCACGTCAACGATCTACCGATTGAAATTCTGCATTGTTTATTGTGGAATCTGGATGCCGCTACTCAGTTACGAACAAGCCAGTAAGTTAGGGGCCTTAGGGCAATCTTGTGCTAAAGATAAGTAAATCGTTAAAATAAATTATCAAGAAAATTCTTTCGATTGCAACGTTACTTTACCTCTCGATAAATTTTGCGCCTGATATCACGCCTGCGGAATGCCTTTGACTCCCGTAATCCACAGATTTTTTTGCGGTTCTGTTCGTTTCCGATCTGGTCCTGCCGCCAGGAAACTTACATGCTTTTCTATTGAAATTTACTTCTATATTGAAAATTTGCTTTTCTATTGAAGTTTTGCGCGCCAGTAACCTTTTCTCCTGCCTGCTCCCAGCACGCCTTTCCCCGCGGGGAGAGCTCCCCCCCCCCAACGGGTCGGGCGTAGGCACCCCCGTGACAGGAGTCGCAAGAGCGGGTAGAGTGCCGCCTAGTTGACAGTAAACATTAAAAAACAACCACAGGATACCATCGTCTGTCATAATGAATGGTACAAGGTTTAATGGTTTAACGTCCGCACACATTCAGGCCAAGAGCCTAGTTCAAGGCAGCAGACTCTCACAACAACAACAATTCTCCAGAATACACAGTATTTGAGATCAAGCTTTAAACAAGAATACAGCAGCGTATTTGAATACCATAACTTGGTACACCCACTCCCTTACAAACACATTTATTTGCCAAATCTCAGGTTCCAGAATTTTGTTCACCATGTCTTTAAGCGTACCAATGCGGGCAAACAGTACCATTTTTCTGTTTAACCGTTAATACTGTACTACATGCAGTAATACATGTAATTCACAGTAGTTAAGAAAATCCGTTTGATAATAATCGTAAAAGTAACGTTAAAAGTGAAGTATTGCCTAAACGCTGCTTTGCAGAACTTGTGCGTTGTGGAGATCTGTGCTGCATGGACCTTGCATCCTGGAAACTTGTGCTGCAGGAACCTTGGTTTTCGCCATCCGCCCGTTGATCATTAAGGAGCGGTGGTATTGGTGCATAACCGAGGAACTGAAAATCAATGAAGCATATAAGTTCGCAGCGTTGGTGCAACGCACCATTTCTCAGCGCACACGAGCTGTGGTGTTGGTGGACGAAAGAACCAATGCAGAAAGGAGCCAAGACTTGACTGATGATCAGTTCGAATCAAGAATGGAGAGTATTGGCAATATACTGAAGAAGAAAGCCATGCGCCTGCCACTGCTTATCGCTAAGAACGGCAATGAAAACCCGTTTTACACTGGTGTGCCATTCCTGGGGCTCGAAATCGGAGATCAGAATGGGAACCACGAGTGCCGGCGATTGTCAGACAGATATTGGATGTCAGCATGTGAACGTCTTGTGCTGGTTAACTATACCGCCTCCGATGGAACCGGCAACAAGTCTCTGCTGCAGTTTTTCTACGATAAAGGACGGACATGGCCGCCCGCTGAGCAAGCGCTCATGTGGGATGCCGACGAAGGACGGTTTGATGTAATGATTCCGCTTCTTCATTTCCACTGCACAGAGACGGCATCTGAGCAGTGTCGGCGTTTTTTGGCAGCCGCGAACGACAGCTGTCCAGTCGTTTCTCAGCGGGTATTGGAGAAGGTCACGGCGGTACACACGCGCTGGGTTCAGACACTGGCTTATCCCGAGCAGTGGGCGGGGATTCGCAGATTCTTTCAGCTGTAAGTAAAAACCACTGCTTTTATACTTACCATAAAAAGGAGAGAGAATACAGAATAATGGTTGGGTGAGAATGCGGTTTCTTGTTATCAGGCTCAACGACGTAAGTGACGACAACAGCCCACAACGCTGGGAAGAAATTGATTTACGCCAACTGGACTTGACACTGCTGAATAAGCTAACC